>NW_015160907.1:68193-132234 GCF_001447785.1 Gekko japonicus
CATTCCTGCCCAAAAATAGCCCTGTTTATTAGGGTCAATTATTAGTTGAACCACCTCAGGGAATGCACAGCTCTTTAATTCGCAAGGTACAAGCCGGCTCTGTAATGAAGGCCAAGACCCTGCCTCAGGATTTGGGCTTAGAGATTCTGATCTTTTTGTTCTCCCCTTTCCAGACCCTGTTCACAGCAGCTCTGACGTGTGATTAGTGTTCAGACCTTGGACCAAAATACCAAAACCACCCCTAGCAGAAATCTCAAGAGGGGGATAAAATCAATAAGATATCATCATATCTTATTATATTATTACTCAGTAGAATATTATGTTATTACCCAGTAGAAAATTATCAGGGGAAGTTCTCTGAGAAAGTTCATTACTGCTGAGCTGACCCAATTCGAGCAGAGAGGTGTTTCTGAGCAGTTCACACGCTATGCTATGCCAATGGTTGTCAACTGCTGCCTAGGAAGTACCTGGCAATTTTGGGGTGGAGCCTGGGGAGAGTGCTGTTTGGGGAGGGGAGGGTCCTCAATGAGGTATAATATAATAGGGTTGCCATGTCTGAGTTGGGAAATGTCTGGAGATTTGGAGGGTTGCGCCCAGGGAAAGCAGGGTTTAGGGAGGGGTGGGACCTTAGCAGGGTATAATGCCAAAGATTCCAGCCACAAAACAGCCATTTTCTCCAGGGGAACTGATCTTTATCAGCTGGAGACCAATTGTAATAATGGGAGATCTCCAGGTGCCCACTGGAGCTTGGTAACCCTAGATATAATGCCATAGAGTCCACCTTCCAAAGCAGCCATTTGCTCCAGGGGAACGGATCTCTGTCCTCTGAAGATCAGTTGTAATTACGAGATATCTCCAGCTACCACCTGGAGGTTGGCAAGCCTATCATGCTGATACCACTGCTAACTTGGGAGCTACAGCTCCCATTTCCTGCTTTGAAACTGAATGTTAAGAATTAAGTACAGGGCTTTTTTTGTAGAAAAAGCCCAGCAGGAACTCATTAGCATAATAGGCCATACCCAACAGCAGAAACTCATTAGCATAATAGGCCACACCCCCATGTTACCAGAAGCGTGATCATCCAGCCACACCCACCTTTTGCTTCTTATTCTGGGCTTTTTTGTAGCAGGAACTCCTTTGCATGTTAGGCCACACACCCCTAATGTAGCCAATCCCAATGAGTTTCTGCTGTTTCTGAGCTCCTGCTGGGCATGGCCAACTCGGGAGCCAGCCGGAACTCCGTTCCTGTGCGTTCCTGCCCAGAAATAGCCCTGATTAAGTATTTGGGCAATTTTATATGGTTACTAATAATCCTATCTGAAGAACAGTAGCCCGTGGGTCAGATCTAGCCCCAAATACAATTTCATCTGACCCTGGCTGGCAATACCAGATCCTAATCACAGCACAACTTTATTCCTTCCCACTTGCGAGGGAATCAGCTGGTCTGAGCCACTTGTGAAAATAGACAAATTGGCCATCCCTGGTCCAAAGCAGCCGTTTTAATTCCCAATAAATGCAGAGGAAAAATATGAACTCAGTGCTAAACAAAATTCCAAAAGCATGCTGCTTTTCAGACATTGCAACCACACATACCGGGAGCCTAACAATTGCAGCTTAACAGAAGCATGCACTACTTGTGACCCTCTCAATCTATGGGGTCACCACGTTGTGTGAACAGGGGCAACACAAACCCTAAAACGCAAACCCTAAACCTAAAAAACCAGCTGACACTTAATCCAGCTAGACAGAGGTCCTGTTCCTGAGTCGTGAGTGGGATGGGTTCGGGAATTCGACTCCCTGCCCTTGGCAGGATGCCATTGACACTGCCACCAATGGTGGGAAGGTCTGGGAGTGATCCTGGATGCCTCCGTCTCTATGGTGGCCCAGGTCACCAATGCTGCCAGGTCAGTCATTTGCCATCTTTGACTGGTCAGGCAACTGGTTCCCTAACTCTCCTCCCCTGACCTGGCAACAGTGACCCATGCAATGTTCACTTCTGGGCTTGATTACTGCAACTCCCTCTGTGCAGGTCTACACTTCAACTTGATCCCTGAGCCTGCTTTGCAGGGAGGGCAGGGTATAAATTTGACTGTAAATAGCCCTGATCAAATAAATCAATCCCGAAGCTTCAATTGGTACAAAATGCAGCGCCGTGCCTGCTGACTGAGACATATGTGTGGGCACACATTCAGCCAGTGCTGCACCAGCTGCATTGGTTGCCAGTTGAGTACCGAGTCAGATTTAAGGTTATGGTATTAACCTTCAAGGCCCTATGCGGCCAGGGACCAGCATTCCTGCAAGACCGTCTCTCCCTGTATGTGCCCCGAAGAGCCTTGCACTCTTCAGACCAGCACCGTTTAGGAGTCCCCGGCCCAAAACATGTCTGCCTTGCCTTGACCAGGGCCCTGGCCCCGGCCTGGTGGAACATGCTCCTGATTGAGATCAGGGCCATGCGGGATCTGTTGCAATTCCACAGGGCCTGTAAAACGAAGCTGTTCCACCAGGCTTTTAATTGAGGTGGCGGACATCAAATAACATCAGCCTCCTCTGCGTTAAGCACCCTTTGAAACCAGTTACATCTCGGGCACCAGGAGCAGCACCAGTTTTCCATCAGAGTGATTTGCCGCCCCTTTCGTGGCATGAGTTTACTGTGTGTTGGATTGAAATTACCGCTGCCTCAGCCATGGCTTTCCTTTAAACTGTGGTGTAAAGATTTTGGGGGATTCTGGCTCACAACATGAACACGGCGGTAGTAAGTAGAGGAATAGACTAGGACCTGGGAGACTCAGGTTAGAAACCCTGCTTCTGCAATGGAAGTTTATATATGGCTGCGGTCACACGGAGCATTAGCCACGCTACTGAGATGGATGATAGGCGGATTTTCCGGGCGCAATCACACTGCAACATCTGGGAAGTGTAGAGCTCCCATGGCAAACCCGAGGCTTCCTGCCGAAGATGCAGAGTTAAAAACTAGTACCTCCGAGGTACTAGTTTCTGGAAACCACGGGGCAAAGGCTGGCATCTGATCGCGTTTCCGGTAGTAGTCCGTGGCATCCGGCGCCCGCCCATGTCCCATCGCAAACAGGTTTTTTCCCCCCAAGTCTCCACAGGATGCGCACAAGCACCCAATGGCGCATGCGCACGAAGAGGAAAGCGAAAGTTCCGTTGCTCAGCAGAATCGCACATGCCGTTGGTGAGATCGCGCCACTTCTTTGCCACGCTGCAGGATCGTCATGTGATTGCCACCTCGCCCCTACCCACGGGACCTCGACGGGACGTGTGATCGGATGGCCGCGTGTTATTTTGCTCCAGGCCAAACTGCCACGCCCCCCCCCCCCCGCATTTTACAGCCCGTGTGACCGGGACCTATATATATTTTTGTACCATCAACTCACATCTATGGCAACCCTGTAAGGTTTTCAAGGCAAGAGACATTCAGAGGCCTGCCTCCAGAGGTCATTTCGGGGGGGAACGCGGGGGAACGCAGTTTCCCCCGGGTGAGGTGCAGGGGGCGGGGCACATGACGAAGCCCCGCCCCATGCTTCTGGCCGCCCCGCTTCCAGCCCTCATTCAGCCAGGAGGAGGCAGGAGAAGAGGGAGGGTAAGTTGCTTCCTCCCTGCCTCTCCCCACCCCTGCCTGCCTGGGGCCAGAGAAGGCCTTGGCGGGGCTTCCTCGCACTCCCGCTGGCCTTGCAGGTCCACCGCCGGGCCCCTGATGTCAGGGGGTGTGGCATATGCTAATGAGTTATGCTAATGAGTTCCCCTAGCTCTTTTTCTACAAAATGACCCCTGCCTGCCTCCATATCACAAACCTGGACTTCCTTGGTGGTCTCCCATCCAAATACTAGCCAGGATCGACCCTGCTTAGCTCTTGACATCTGACGAGATCAGGCTAGCCTGGGCTATCCAGGTCAGAGCACTGTTGTTTTATTTTTGTCTCAAAGTCATTGCGCTGTGTGGACTTCCCTGAATAAATGAAATGATTAGGAGTCGCCTGATTTTGTTTCACGCTGTGTTTAAAACCCATCAATTACATGCCGATTTCAGGATTACTTAAGAAACACAAACAGACAAACATGGCTGCTAGCCTACCTCACAGGGTTGTTGTGAGGGTAAATCGGAGGAGAGAACGATGCATGCCACTTTGGGTCCCCATTGGAGAGGAAGGCATGGTATAAATGATCCCTGTTCCTAGTGTCCTGGCCCCAATGCTGGACCTCCTGATATCACCTGGTATTTTTGGCCACGGTGTGACAGAGTGTTGGACTGGATGGGCCTGATTCAACATTGGCTTCTCTGATGTCCTTATGTTCTTAAATAAACTAAATAAACGAAGTAAACAAATTGCCTTGAAATGACTGGTCTCCTAAATATCATTATGCGCCTTTCCTGTGGATATAATAATAAGCAAGGTGGTAAGCAGCGGAAGAAGAAAATGTGCCGTGTCAGAAGAATCTCTCTCTATGCGTCATATTTCATTCATCTGAGGAAAACAGGCTTAGTGGCTGTGGTTAACATCAATGACTGTTCGTAATCCTATAGCAATTTGACATAAATGAAGTGAGCATTATCTTTAAACTCCATTTGCTCACATTCCTCATCTGGGGATGCATTAAACCCATTTCGTACAATGAAACGCTATCTTGTGGACGGCTGCTCTAGGAGGGCGGGAGTGATTTCAGTGGTCCAGATAATTTTTTTTCCCCATGCCAGGAGATTAAGGAACGCCAACCGCGCCTCAGGGCTCGTATTCTGAACTAAAGATAACATTACCTTGTTACTCTCCGAGATGTTGGCAAAATGTCCCCGCTCGGTTTTCTGAGGAGATTATTCCACTCCTGCAATTGCCTCCGTAAATGTCTCCTAGGGATAACGAATAACAGTCTTATGCCAAAAGGCGCACCCTTTCAAAGCCATTTTCTTGAAATTGACTGGTACACGGCACAGAGAGGCATCTCCCCCACAGCTGAGGTACCTTCATTTCAGCCAGGCCCGTGTCGTAATAACTCCTAATTTTAAACACATTCCCCTCCCCTGTTCTTCACTAAGAAAAAACCAAATGATGAGCCCTGAAGTAGATAGGGCTGCCAGCTCACACTTGGGAAATACCTGGAGTTTTGGGGGTGGAGCCTGAGGAAAGAAGGGTGTCGAGAGGGCTTTTTTTGTAGAAAAAGCCCAGCAGGAACTCATTAGCATAATAGGCCACACCCAACAGCAGGAACTCATTAGCCTATTAGGCCACACCCCTGACAGCACAGCTCATTAGCATATTAGGCCACACCCCCATGTTACCAGAAGTGTGGTCATCCAGCCACACCCACCTTTTGCTTCTTATTCTGTTTACCTTGTTTGTTGTCAAAACCCAGGGCTTTTTTTGGAGCAGGAACTCCTTTGCATGTTAGGCCACACACCCCTAATCCTAATGAGTTCCTGCTGTTGGGTGTGGCCTATTATGCTAATGAGTTCCTGCTGGGCGTGGCCAACTTGGAAGCCAGCCGGAACTCCGTTCCTGTGCGTTCCTGCCCAAAAATAAAAGAGGGGAGGGACCTCAGCAGGTATGTGAGGCCATACAGCCCACCTTCCAAAGCAGCCATTTTCGCCAGGGGAACCAATTCGTCGTCTGGAGATCAGCTGTAATCCTGGGAGATCTCCAGCCACCACTTGTTAAATCTCCAGTTAAATGGCCGTACCTCAGACCTGGGGAACTGCAGCTATCCTGAATAGACAATATCCTAAGGAAAGCATAAAGAGTTCTTGATTGAGGTGTGGGGGGCGGGGCACACGACGAAGCCCCGCCCCCTGCTTCCGGCCACCCCGCTTCCGGCCCTCATTCAGCCAGGAGGAGGCAGGAGAAGAGGGAGGGTAAGTTGCTTCCTCCCTGCCTCTCCCCACCCCTGCCTGCCTGGGGCCCTCCCTGACCCCTGACTCTTTGTTAAAGCATTTCCTGAGTTTTGCAAACCAATTTCTAGTTCTTTAATCTCAGCGGTGCTATTCGAGTGGGGGAGAGGAGTGTGTCATTTCACCTCCTTTCTGCGTGTCGGTTCCAAATAAGTAGGACTTCCTGCCTTTCTGGCCTACTTTCAGATATGACATCCTGAATGACTATTTTTCTGAACCATGGAATAGACCAGGGGTCCCCAACAATGCTCCCTCTAAGCCATGGAGCCTTGTGAGCAAAAATACTACTTTGTGAGCTACTGGCACTACAGTTGTGAGCAAGCCATTTGGCGACTGCATAAACTAGTGTGCTTTGGAGCCCTCCTTCCTGGGCTAAGACAAAAATGTGTGAGCCAGAGGCTAAAAAACTGTGAGCTAGCTCACACTAACTCAGCTTAGAGGGAACTCTGGACTCCCCAACTTTTTTGAGCCTACAGGCACCTCTGGACTTCTGATACAGTGAGGTGGGTGCAGGCACAAAATGGCGGCCACCCAGTGAAGATCCTTGTGCTGGGGTGGCAGCGGCCGCCAAAGCAACAGTTTTAAAACTCTACACAGCCAATCAAATCTTCAGTGGCCAATCAGAAGCCTTGTTGGGAGATGCCCCATCTGGCACTGCCCACTTCCTAAAACTACTTGACAGGCACCAGGAAAGATGTTGGTGGGCAACATGGCACCCACAGGCACCCCTGGGATAGACTGTATAGTAGTAGACAAGCCAAATGCACAAATCTCATTGCTATAAAGGAAAAGAGGTTGTTAACACTGTTATCAGTAATATGCGTGATAGAATCCACAAAAGCACTTCTAATGCACATTGTATTTTTTTTTTTGCAATTTAATCTTGACTATAGACTCTTAGATCATAGAGTTGAAAAGGACCTCCAGGGTCATCTAGTCCAGCCTCCTGCACAATGCAAGAAATTCACAAATACCTCCTCCTCGCCTCTCCAGTGATCCCTGCTCCATCCCCAGAAAACTCCAGGATCCCTGGCCAAACTGGCCTGGAGAAAATTGCTTTGCGATCCCCAAGTGGCGATCAGCATTTCCCTGGGCAAGTAATAAAGGTCCACAACAACTAAGCACTGAGGCAATCCTTCCTGCCCTCCCTTCCTTCTCGTGATCTGCCGAAGTTCACCGAATCAGCATTGCTGTCAGATGGCCATCTAGCCGCTGTTTGAAAGCCTCCAAAGGAGGCGAGCCCACCACCTCCCAAGGAAACCTGTTCCTAAAAGTGAGCCTTTACACATTGCAGAGAATTCCAACCCTCCCCCCCCCTTGTCCCTCTAAAATCTGAAGGCTAAAAAAATCCCTGGGCATAGATATTAACTATCAGAGCTGTTTTAGCTTGTCATACCAACATCAGTGGATAGATCTCTTTGTGCCATGGCATTGTTGTTTTTGATTTGTCTGAAAACATAACTATTTCTACAGTAAAAACAACAATAACAAAGTTGGGAGATGTGTCTCCATGTTGAACATAGTGGGGGGAAATGGACTCCCGCTTTACTTATAAAATATATTTCATTCCCTTTCACTTCTCCATTGATTTGAATTCCAGCAGGATTTCCCCCCCCTCCAAAAAAACCATTATTATAAATAAAATGGGAAAATGGAACTTTTTTTTAGAATTTAAAGTAACAGTGTTCCATTGTCTTTGAGAAGAAGGCCCATGAGATCTTCGCTCATTTGCATTTCTCTTTGCTTTTGTCTCCCTCCGCATCATGAGTTATTTTGGTTGTAAAAAAAAACTGCCGCTCTGCAGAGCTGAGAGACTAGATTTAGTAACAATTCCTGCTCATCTGTTTGCATAATGTTGAGCAGTCAAATATCCTGCAGCGCCTTTACGTTAAAATGCATTCTCTGAAAGTTGGGTCCCTTGGGGTGACGGTGTACCTGCCTAGAGCTGCGAGAGCTGCAGTGTTTATATATTAATTTTGGCAGTTTCTTGCCCACTTTAAGATGGAAGCAAGTCCATTAATGCAAATATAAGTTTCAGGAAGGAAGGGATTACTGGCGGGGAGCTGAAACTGGTTGGGGGGGGCTGGGCAAAGGGATGCACAACTGCAAATAAAAGTTTTAATGGTCTTGCGGAGCATTAAACCCAAACCAGGAAGTTGTAAGTAGAAGTGCTTTGCATCCTTATCTGAGAGGTAAAATAAAGTTTTTTTTAGGGGCAGGGGGATATTTCTGGCTTTTTTAAGGGGCTAGCTACTAGAAACAGTAATGCTTTGGTCTTAATTACATGCAGCTTCCTTGTGAGAAATCTCCCCCCACCCAGGCATTCTGAAGCCTGAAAATGCATGCATATGCAAGAGGATAACGGAACTGCAGGGCCGCAGTGGCTCAGAGGTTAAGATGTGGAGCTGCAGACCTGAAGGTCAGTAGTTCGGCAGTTCGAGACCCGAGTGTGCCGCGTGATGGAGTGAGCTCCTGTCTCTGACCCCAGCTTTTGCCAACCTAGCAGTTCAAAAGCAAGAAATTGCAAGTAGATAAATAGGTACCGCTTCGGTGGGAAGGGAACAGTGTTTCGTGCACCTCGGCATTTAGCCATGCTGGCCACATGACCACGGTGAAGTCCCCAGACAGCGCTGGCTCTTTGGCTTGGAAACGGAGATGAGCACTGCCCCCTAGGGTCAGATTCAACTGGCTTTTGAGCAAGGGAAACCTTTACCTTTAACAGGACTACAGCAGCAAACTCAGCCTCTTACACGTGCACATTTTTAAAAAGTTTTTTTATTGAAGATTTAAAAGCAGATACAAAAAAAACCACCTGTGACAATAAACGGTTGTATGCCAAATACAGATTATCATATCACAAAGTCCCAATAAAAAGCATATGTACTTCACAATACAATAGATCTCAATACCACAAAAAATTAACCACAAATAATTACACCTATCAGGAGAAAGGTGGTGTCAAAGGGTCATAGCAAATAATCAAGTAGCAATTAATTAGTAAAGCATCTATAACACAATTCTGATCAAAATGGGCTTTCTTTTGAGCAGTAAAATTTAAAACAGGGTACCCTAAATTATAATAATCAAGAGAGGCAGAGTAAGGGGTCTTTATTCGAGGTTTGTATCAGTATCTTTTCCATTGTGAGATAATCCCATATATTCCTGTACCAAATCTTAAGAATTGGGGGTGAGGGAGATTTCCAGGAGGAGGTGATCGCAGCTTCGCAGTGGCACATAACACAGAAATTGGATCTTTCTTAATTTGGGGAATTTGGGGATCATCCCACAAGCTCAGCAACAGTGAGTCGGGGCATAATGGAACAGAGAGGCCTGTGATGATAGAAATTTGGTCCTCAATAGATGACCAAAAATTCTGGATGAGAGGGCAGGACCACCAACCATAGAGAAAGGAAACAGGAGCCCCACTGGAGAGCCAGTTTGGTGTACTGGTTAAGTGCACAGACTCTAATCTGGGAGAACCGGGTTTGATTCCCCACTCCTCCACTTGCACCTGGCTGGACGACCTTGGGCAAGCCGTAGTTCTGATAAGAGCTGTCCTTGAAAAAAGAGCAGTTTCTGTCAAGAGCTCTCTCAGCCCCGCCTACCTCACAGGGTGTCTGTTGTGGGGAAGGGAAGGGGAAGGAGTTTGTAAGCCACTCTGAGACACCTTTGGGTAGTGAAGGACGGGGTATAAATCCAATCTCTTCTTCTTTTCCAGCACATGGGTGAGTAGGATGAGTTCATAGGGTGAATTTTGCAGTGGAGTATGGTACCAGTGAGCTATAACTTTAAAAAACTGGATCTTAAGATTAATAACCTTGGAACGGGGAATAGAGGAATTCCAAACAGAGAACTATTGGCTATCAGATATAAGAGAAAGGCCTTCCTTATGCCAAGCCTTTATATAAGAGGGAAGAGAAGGACTAGAAACTGAAATTAAAAACTTACATAAAATGGATATGAGACCTGTAGAACCCTTCCAATTTTGCAAGAGCAGACGTTCAGCGTCAGTGACCTCTGTGAGAAGTCTGCTCTTGCGCAACAGGAGTCTACCAGGCGTTTGAACTGAAGGTATTTGAACCAAGGTAAAGGAGTATTAGCTTTACAATCCAAGGATAGTTTGTCTAAGATAAGACCACTTTTAAGAACATCAGCTGATCAAGACAAGTTGGAAGACCTCCAACATGTAAAGGAAGTAGGAGAAAGACCAAGGGTGAACCAAGATTGACACAAAAGAGTAGAAAGTGGCGAGATTAAAGGGGCAAGGCAATTACGCCTCCGATCCCATATTTGGAGGTTGGAGAGTAGGAATCTGTTGGTTAGCGTAGCAAGGAGGCTCTCTCCAGATCAATTCAGAAGAAGAAGAGAAGAGAAGAGATTGGATTTATACCCCGCCCTTCACTACCCAAGGGAGTCTCAGAGCTGTTTACAATCTCCTTTCTCTTCCCCTCCTCACAACAGACACCCTGTGAGGTAGGTGGGGCTGAGAGAGCTCTTGACAGAAACTGCTCTTTTTCAAGGCCAGCTCTTATCAGAACTACGGCTTGCCCAAGGTCATCCAGCCAGGTGCATGTGGAGGTGTGGGGAATCAAACCCGGTTCTCCCAGATTAGAGTCCGCACACTTAACCACTACACCAGACCACTACACTCTATCACTTCCTTTTTCTTTTGAGCAAAACATGTCTTCTGTGCCAGATCCCACTTCAAGTGGAATCACCAATAAACGTTAAAATGGGGTTTGTTTCAAGGTTGAAGGGGGGAAAGGCCCTTTGGAGATACTGATGCTGGCTTTTACTGAAAATGTAATTGTATGTTCCACATCATTTCACCAGTTTGCAGAACCTCACTCATAATTGTTTACAAGCTGATTTCAAATGCTTACAGGGGGGAAAAAAAACAAGGTAGAAGGGAGGTGGGACCGAAGTCAGTCCACTCCGATCTTTTCGAAAGCCAGTTTGAAAATTAACACTTTATTGCTGATGTTCAATATGAATGTGTTCTTACTTGGTGATGGATTAAGGGGAAGGGGTGCGGCCGATCTGCTTTGCACAAAGGAAGTCCTTCTCCAGAATCTCCAGGTAAAATGATCAGGCAGTAGGTGATGTGAAAGACCTCTACCTGAGAGATGTTGCCAGTCAGAGTAGGTGATACTCACCTTGATTAGACCAATGGTCTGACTCAGCAGGAGGCAGCTTCATGTGTGGGAGGATGTATGTGAACCTTGCTAGTCACACAGAGAAAATCACTACAAACAGTCAAGTTTATTGAAACGGGTCCAACGCAGACTGATAATGGGGGAAGAAAACGGTATGAAGTAGGGATGCCAGTCTCCAGGTGGAACCTGGGGACCCCCCAAAAGTACAGCCCATCTTTGGACTACAGAGATCAGTTTCCCTGCAAAAAAATGGCTGCTTTGGAGGGTGGACTTGGTGGAACTGAATTGCACTGAGGCCCCTGTCCTCCCCAGGCTCCACCCCCAAATCTCCAGGAGTTTCCCAGCCTCCATCTGTCAACCCTATCCCCCCCCATACCCTGCTGGTGGCCATGGCAGACTTGGCAACCCTTAGTATGAAGGCACGTAGCACAGTTCGGCCATGAAGACGAGGTTTGACTGTGAAAGATGGACTTGTTGGGGAATTACGCAGGAAGTGTATGCCAGCCACTTGGAACTTCTCAGAGAAGACGGGGTAGAAGTGTTAAAATTTTAAAACAAAATACCTGCCACCTGAATCACAGACTGCCTCCAACTGTCTATCTCAAGCTTGTCATTAGGGACGCTTGCTGTCATGTGCTTGTGAATTCTTGGAAACTAGTTTGTGGAAGTCCCACAAGCCTTACGAAGACTAATAGCTTGATAGAGATATCAAGTTGAAAAAGGCCTGTCATGTAGTACTAACCTTGATGTCTTCGTGCTCCGAGGGACTTATCTTCAGCTGTTAAAGAGAATTCCCCTCCCCTCTTCTTACAGCATAAAGAAGATTGCTGTTTATAGGCTTGGTCCCTTTAAGATTGTATTTCAGCTGGGTTTATGTCCCACTTGTAATTGTATGTCTTTTAATGTACCTACGCATTTTGTGCTTTATTTGCACCTTGCATGATAGTTTATCTTATATCACTATGAATAATTTTGCAAGAAACAGATCCCATTTACATTCTTCAAGGACCTGGCCCCACTGATGGACCTTCTGATGGCACCTGGTATTTTTGGCCACTGTGTGACAGAGTGTTGGACTGAATGGGCCATTGGCCTGATCCAACATTGGCTTCTCTTATGTTCTTATGCTGCTTTTGTATGTTCGGTCAGTTCTATTTTTGGCAACTTTCTCCTTGCTTGTTTGCTCCAACTGTGCAGCAGCTTGCTGCGAGCCTAAACATGGCAGTGGGATGGAGTGATAGGATCGTGAGCTGGAACCGTGGGCTGTACGGCGTCAGACTGCAGATGGGGAGAGTTATATTTTTCAATGCATATCAGGGAGAAAGGTTCCAACCCAGCATGAGGTGCTAGTTTCCCACTTATTGGGGATTGTTTATGTATGGGAATCACAAGAAGAGATTGGATCTATACCCCGCCCTTCACTACCCAAGGGAGTCTCAGAGCGGCTTACAAACTCCTTTCTCTTCCCCTCCCCACAACAGACACCCTGTGAGGTAGGTGGGGCTGAGAGAACTCTGGCAGAAACTGCTCTTTTTCAAGAACAGCTGAGTCAGAACTCTGGCTTGCCCAAGGTCATCCAGCAAGTGCAAGTGGAGGAGTGGAGAATCAAACCCGGTTCTCCCAGACTGGAGTCCACACACTTATCCACTACACCAAACTGGCTCTCGAAGCATGTAATCTTTCCTTTGTCATCTGAAGTGGTACCAGCCAATCTCCCATCTCAGTGTTTTGCTGCCTCATTCTCCTGCATAGATACACTTGGCCTTAGTAGTGGTTCTTGGGGGACTGCAAGAAATGAAGGGGCAAGTGCACGCCAAACCCTGCGCTAAGCTGTTTGCCCGCATTCTCCGGAGATAAATTTGTTTGTATGAAATTGGTCCTCGATCATAACCTGAGACAGTCCTTTATCAACAGAGGGCAGGTGTTTGGAAAGGCTGTGCGAGGCCCCTCTCCGCTGACACCACTCAAGAATGGGTTGTATAAAAAGCGCCGCGTGTATATTTATTTCTCTTGGCAATTGTGTTTTTTTTTTTTAAACAGCTTTGGAATAATTGCTTGCTTAAGCATGAACATTCCTTCGAGAGCTTGATGAACTACATTTTTAATCAGTATTTGAAGAAACCTTTTTTAGCCTTTGGACACTTTCTTTCGAGATGAGAAATTTATGCATCTGAAAAAAAGCGAGAGAGGAAGAGAGATGGGAAATGTGTGAAAAGGGAGAAAACTTTTGATCGTATCTTTCTTAAGAGAGATTTACTGAGGGGCATCCATAAATGGAATGTATCTTTTGGGTCAAACGGCCCTACTTGGCCTATTGGATCAGCTCTACTTCTTCAACCTTCCATTCGTCCTGCAGAAACCAGCCTTAATAGTGAAGAAGAGAAGAAGAAGAAGAAGAAGAGACTGGATTTATATCCTGCCGTTCACTACCCAAAGGTGTCTCAGAGAGGCTTACAAACTCCTTTCCCTTCCCCTCCCCACAACAGACACCCTGTGAGGTAGGTGGGGCTGAGAGAGCTCTGACAGAAATTGCTCTTTTTCAAGTACAGCTCTTATCAGAACTACGGCTTGCCCAAGGTCATCCAGCAGGTGCAAGTGGAGGAGTGGGGAATCAAACCCGGTTCTCCCAGATTAGAGTCCGCTTACTTAACCACTACACCAAACTGACTCTAGAACAGTGCTGCTAGAAACTGGCTCTAGAACAATGCTGCTGTAAATACTATATTTTCTGCTTGAAACAGTGTACAGTGCCCTCTCCATAACTACAGGGAAAATGAAACTGGCAACATGCACTCATCGCAGAGCTAAGGTCAAATCTGTTGGGCTTTGGCACTGCCGGAGTGGCACTGGTTCTGCTGGGCACATTGCACTGGTTCTGCTGCTGGCTTTGCAAACATGCCCCCTCCCCACACCTCAATTTTCACTGCAGAGATTCTCTGGGAGAATCTGCTGGGCTTGTATGCCTGCCTTGCTTTCCCCCCACCTTTGGAAACAATGGAGGAAGGTGGCACCCTCTTTGGGTGCCCATAGAATTAGGCCCCCACTCCAATCTTTATGAAACTTGTGGGATCCTTTGGAGAGAGGCTCCAGCAGCTACATGGAGAATTTGGGGCTTCTACATCAAACTCCGTCTCCTCCAGCCCATTGAATATACCCTAGGAGATTTGCCATTGACTATAATGGCCCCATAGGGTATAACAGAGCCAAAAAAATTGGGATTCCTGAATTTTACCTGAATTCCAACACAATAATGAATTCCAATACAATAATGAATTCCAATACAATAATGATACTGGAATTTTTGTTTCCAAGGCAATACCAAATTTTTAAGGGTCCAAAAACTCCAAATCTGAAAAATATTAATTTTTTCTTGTACATCCCTTGTAAAGATTCTTTGTTCTGCATTTATTGATATTATTTGAATGCAGAGTTATTCTCATTAGTAATAGAGTGTCCAAATGGAAGTTTTCTTCCATCCACCATTTTTTCCTCAGTGCTTTCCCTGGCTTTTGATGTGTGTTTTTTTAAAACAGTAATTCTTATAGCGCTACAGCAGTATGATGTTGCTGTTCATTATAGCAATTATATTATCCCCTGTTTTAAAAAGCCCTTTAGTGGCATGGCAAAGAACCAGAAGCCATGATGGGGTGACAGAAGGAACATAGTACCAGTGTAGATGGAACCTTGTAGAATGAGCACCTGCCCACCCAAATGCCAAGCGGGCAACTTTGGACAGCATTCTTCGAACAACGATCGTCTTAAATTGTGTTTGAGAAATAGTGTGCTAAGACCAGGAAAACCTGAAATCTGGAGGATTAGAAGGTGTCGCTGTGTGTGCCCCTCCCAAACAGCACTTCAGTTTGGAAGCAATAGTGGAGAAAAAACATTTGTGGGGAAGCAGACTTTTGTGTCATATTGCCAACTGATCTGCTGACTGACCTGAACGGAGAAGAAAATGAATTCCGCCTGAAAACATAAACATGCCATCTTCATTTCCAAATTGCATGCAACTGGAAACGGAAGCCAAAGAAACAGATAAAGGGAGGGAAGGTGTAATTATCTCGTTGTCAATGAGCCAAAAAAGCATGGGGAGTGAAACAAACAGATTTGTAACGAAAGCTGATTTAAGATGAATCCCATAAGTAATTCAGCCCCGCGCTATCAGATCCTGGTATTGAATTCATCCAGCTAACATCTAATTTATTCTCAACCTGTTAACAAACTAGGGAGAAAATACTGACACACCGCTAAAGGTTGAAAACTCCAAAAGAATCCTATCTTTTTAGCTGCAGTATTGTTTCCTAGCTCCCATGGCCCCATATTAAGTGATCATACTATTTCTCATTTTGTCTAGAAAAGGGTTTTTTCCCAGCCACCATATTTCAAAGCTTGCCATTTAAGGCCTCATTCCTTATCCAATCAGCAGCTAGAAAGCAACAGACAGTGTCTTATCTGATAGCGGTGATACACTATAACAAATCTGCTTCAATTTTGGAATGACCTGGAGAAAAGTCAGGTGGCAGTCAGCCTATATGCCCTGTTCTTAAAACAAGGTAAAACTAAATTTCAATCTACCCAGTGAAGAGAATGTGTTGTTAATTGTTGGGGATTATATTTTTTATATATCAGGAATTCCCAGTTATGTTAAACCTGTGGGTACTTTTCGAATTTGGATTATGGGAATGAGTACCTTCCCAAAATGGCTGCCGAGGGGGCAATCACAAAATGGCTGTCATGGGATGTCTGAACTAATCACAGGGAGGTTGCAAACCAAGCATCCTTCTTTAACGCAGGCAGCTGTTTTTGAATGGGTGCTACCTGTAGACAAGAAGGCGATGTGTCCAGGGTTCTTCTGAAATACTCCTACTGCAGTGAGATAGAGGAAAGTCAGAGGCTGGTTCTTTACTTTGGAGAAGAGATGTATTGTCAAAGAAGGAGATCAGGGCCATGAAAGACACTGATGGGTGCTAAGTTGCCCATGAGTGCCATGTTGGCAGTGACTGTTGGGCATATAATTGTAGAAGGACCCCAAGAGGTGCTGTAAGACCAAGTGGCGTGGATTATGGACGATTTCTGATCCCCGCTCTTTCAGTGTTAAAAATCTGCCGTTCAATTTTGCTTCCCCTCTGTGCAAATCAAAGTCATGATTCTTTATTTTCTGCTTCTAGACATCCAACAATAAAACGTATACATGTTATTGACTTGTAAACCGGAGTATGGGGTGGGGATAAAATCACAAATGCATATAAATAAGCAAAACAGATGTTTGTCGTACGTCGCCAAAGACCACTATGAAATTGGTCTAAATAAAGCATAGATGAAACATAGAAAAGAACAAGAGTCCAGGAGCACCTTAAAGATTAACAAAAAAGGAAGCAGGGTATGAGCTTTCGTGAGTCACTGCTCCCTTCTTCAGATCTGCTACAGACAGACTAACATAGCTACCCATCCTGATAGATAAAACACAGGCAGAATAAAAACAGTCATCAAGATGAGATGCCACTCAGTTAAAACAGATTACAAAACTACAGATTCTAAGTTTCAGACACCAGTTCTACACATAATTTTCTTGACAGCCAGAGTGGATAGGGGTGCCATGTATGTAACGTATGTGTCTATATCCACAGAAAGTATTATTAGTTTCTCCTCAGCTGTGCATGCAGTCAGACTGGCTAAAATGGCCACCAGGCGTTTATACAAATGCATATAATAATCCAAATAAGAAAACGAGTTATGAATTCCTGACTAGCTGTGCAGGTCAAATCACAACCAAAGTTAAAATCCTTATTGATATGCCACTTCTCGCATGGTGGAAGGGATATTGTAATCAAGTAATGCAAATGATGAAATAATAATAATAATGCTTTCGATTTATTAATCGCTTTCCCCACGAATGGGCTCAAAGTGATTTACAGTTACACATTTAGACAGTGGACTAACAGTGTTTCATAGGGGATAGGAAAGACAACATATAATTCATTTTCAATTGCACACGCCATAACTGCATGGTGGAAACGTCTCTGGCTTGGATCAGTCATGTCCTGAACGGCTGTGTTGATCGGCTCGATGACGTTGGGGCTTCAGGACCCGTATGTCGTATTGCCACACTGCCACCGCCTGGCCGGAGCATCCCACTGTGTGAGTAGTTTCTACTGCCTTCCGATCCTGGAGCAGGACGTCCCAACCAACAGCTAACACCTTCCCTCAGGGGATTTGGTGTGCCCACCCTCTCTAAGGAGTGGTTCCCATTTTATCTACTCGCCGAGGCTTTCAAATTGCTGGGTGGATGATGAGCTTGGGACAACAGGCTGGCTGCTCACACCAGCGCAGGGCTCGAACTGACACAGTTTGGATGTTAAGACAGTGGGATATACCCACTGTGTCACCACTCTGGGCGATGTTTATATTATGTTGAAATAGACAAGAGGACAACCATGTTCATGGCATGTGATGTAGCATTCTACAGTGTGGTGGTTCGCTATGTAAATATTTTGCATATTTTGTTCTGCTGGGGAGGGGAGGGATGTCCAGTCTTGTTTCGGTGATGTCATCACACTAGGCATGTCGGGCGGGATGCCGTAGCTAGAGCATCCTCCGTGCGATGTGCCGGGTGCATTGACGTCACCTCCAGGTGACATCATTGTGCTGGGCACGTTTTGCAGGATGGGGCTCTTCGGGGTGGGGCTTCCCCTGCCGGCCGGCTGGTCAGTGGTGGATTGAGACCCCTGAAATTGGAGGATGGCAGCCCTATGCTATTATCCCCTGGTCCCCTAGAAATAACATTTGGGGGAATCAGTAGGCTGTGGTGGGAGGGGTAGGCACAGAAGTGCCATTCGTTAGTGGAAATGATGGGCTCCAACCTCTTAGTTTCAGTCAATGAAAACAAATAAAGTGGAAGTTTATGCCCTCGCTCGTTGCGCATTGAAGCCCTAATCCAGATCAGGGCTTCAGTGTGCAATGAGATCCCTGATCCAGATCAAGGCTCCACACAGCTCCCATTTCCTTAAAAAGAAAAGAAAAACCTGCAAATGTTCATGGATCTCCCAGTATCCCTTTCCGTTTGGTCCTCAGCCTCTCTAGTTCAAATTTGTCCTCACCCATTAAAAGAGGTCTCTGTACTCTCCTCGTTGTCAACTACATGGATCTTACTAGGGCTCTTTTTGTAGCGGGAACTCCTTTGCATATTAGGCGACACACCCCTAATGTAGCCAATCCTCCAAGAGCTTACAGAGCTCTACTTACGGGGGCTACTGTAAGCTCTTGGAGGATCGGCTATATTAGGGGTGTGTCGCCTAATATGCAAAGGAGTTCCTGCTACAAAAAGAGCCCTGGACTCACTGTACCTTTCAACAGCTGCATGAACATGAGAAGACCAACAAAAGAAATTTTCCCCATCACTGCCTCTCTGGGTCAGAAAAAGTTTCAATAGCAGAATAATTTCCCAAATCAAGATTGGTGGCCATGTGAGGGAATGCTGAGGGACCTCTCTGTAGGTGCCTCCAGTTCCTCCTGATATAAATAAGGACCGGTGTGTTCCAAGCCACATGACAATGGGAAGTAATGAGGGGGAAAACAAATTTGCAGGAGAGGCGAGAATATAAAAGCCCCAGGGCAGCCATACCCTCAAATGTACGTGATTTGGGAGAGGTGAAGGTAATGGACAGGAGTACTGCAAAAGTCTGTGCAATGAAGCTATTCACATAGCAGAGATGTATGAAGTGGTCCTTTTAGCGTCAGATTGATGAGGAACACCGCGGGGTGAAGTGGTTAAAAAGCACCTAATGGAGACCATTTATCACATGACTTCCATTTGTCACAGAGTTATTACCAGCACAGCTTCCTATATATCTGTTCTGCAAACATTGTGGTCCGGCGGAGTTGCCTAAGCCTCTATCAGGAGTTGCCAGCACCAGTATTTTAAGCAAGGATAAATTATCTATGCGTCCAAGAAGTAATATAAACCAGCATGGATGTGTCTGTTCAGACTGCCAAACCTCCTGTGGGCAGGACTCCAAAAGTGGGGAAGGGAAGGCAAGGAGAAACTAACTACCTCTTGATAATTCTAGTATCTCTTTTCTCATACCACTACCAAATATGTTAGAAAGAGTTAATGCTGCCCCTATACCCTTAAGGTTACATATTTGGGAGTAAGTCTCATTGGATACTTCCTAATAAGCAGGCACTGAACTGTATCAGTAGCATGACCTACTGATATTAAGCAGGTGAAACTTCCCAACTATTTTATCTCCAGTGCCAGGAAAAAGGTTCTGGGTGCTAAGTTTCTGGATGTCAGATAGTAGTTAAAAGCATAGGAGCAAAGTAGGGATGAACAAGCATGTCCTGGTTTTAAAAATAATACTTAATATTTTTTATCAACAGTTCTGGTTGTGTGGTCTTTTTTCCATAGATCCGTCTATACTATACACATCATGAAGATCTTATAAGTGCTTTAAGTGGCATTCTGACATACAGTGTTTTTCTTTTATACATATGACACAAATATAAATGCTGATTTATTTACCTTGGGGAAAAAATGCATAGTTTTTCAGGGAAAAGTTGGTGCAACGAAATAGAAAATTGGTGTGGGTTTTTTTGTGGTTTTTTTTTTTTAAGCAAAATTAAGAAGTGGATTCTTCTGGTGGAAATAGCAGGGATGAAATCATGCCAAGAATAAACCCTGGATAGAAAAAGAGGCAACCACCCTTTCCCACCCACCAGTTTCCCCCACAAAATGGCCACACCCAAGCATTTGGTGCTATCTATGATGGAAATGCAGGCTTGAGAACCTCATGTTCTTTCTTTCCACCTATGTCCATTGAAAGGCTTCTATCAATCCCTTCTTGCTTCAGTTCCTTATTCCCATTTACCAAAAGTGAAGAAGATAAACAATGGAAAGACCAGCTGTGATGACCAATTATTGGTTTACATAAGGTCTCCTTTATGTAGAAAGGTTACAGCGCACACTTTTCTCTCTCTCTCTTTCTTATAGAAAAAAACCCATTAACTTTATATGGTCAGCCAATCATACAATGAGTACATTACTCAACTAATTACTTAATTAGTTCCCTTGCTGCTGTTTAGTAGCCGATTACTCAATGGTATAACCAATTTCATAGCGTCTGCTCTTTTCAGAAGCTCCATTACAAATGGATTTGTTCTCCCTAAATGCAGAACTGCCTGGCACTGAGTTCCCAATGATGGTATCCCAGTGAGGCAGCAACTGAGTGGGAAAGATCAACAATTTCTATGTAGCCTCACCCAGATATTGCTGTATTAACAGGCAGGAGAATCAAGATCCTTACTGTCTTGAAATGAGCAGTGCCATTGGTGTTTTCTGATGTCTATATCCTTTTCATATTTCGCAGGTTCCCCACATCCTTGCAACTGATTTCATTAAAGTTGACTCATTCATCAGAATTCCTCCAATTGCAGCCTATATTTTTATTAACCCTTCATTACCTAACTCCAGTAGCTTGCAGCTGTTCAAAATATAGGAAGCCTCTTCAAGCCTAGGAATCCACACACACATAGACTTGATGGGAGGGGAAGACAGCCAATTGGTCAAACCATTGCTGATGTCATAGCTGATACTGTGCATCACCGCCTAGCCAATGGATTTGATGAGCCGTCTTTATTATGTCTTTCTTATAAAATTGAAGTCACCCAAATGCCAGGGTGCTGAGAGACCTGGTAAACTAAGGTTCTGTTCATACGAGCCGTTTGGGCCGGGAGAAGGACGGATCAGGACCGGAGCAAACGGGCGCGATCCCACAGCAACATCTGGGGAACGTCGTGCTTCCGTCTCCGATCCGTCCCATCCCGCCCATACAGCACAGCAAAAAAGAACCACCTCCCTGGGTGGTTCTTTCGGATGGGCTGTGGCAAGTGCGGCCGTGGGATTGCCCGCGCGTCCTTGCGCCGGTGCATCCCCGGCTCCTGGCCGAACTGCGCATGTGTGAGCATGCGCAGTTCACCAGGCTCCCCTTCGCACCGTCGCATTCTCCCCGGCATCTGATCGTGCCGGGGAGCAATGCGCCGTGGCTGAGGGGATCCGTGGGATCCCTCCGCGGCGTCTGAAGTTTGGTGCGGCTCTGCTTAGCCGCGTTCCAGCCGTCCCGTGTGGCAGGGACCTAATTTTGATTAGGTAAAGGGGATAAATGTGGCTGAGCACTACAATGACAGACTCTCTGGTTTGCTTTAACTGGTGTACTGGTGACCAGCCCTGGTCAAAGAGGTATAGAAGACTTGACAGAAATATGATAGGAAAGCCAACGAACTTTGTACACATCGCCCTTGTTGAAACAAAAGGAACAGCCAATTGCTTTCCAACTGTTGGGTCGGTGCAGTAACACACGGGGTGTGTTCAGACGGGGGCTTTACAACGGAATCTGTGCTGGTTGCAATCGTTGTACTTACCGGCGGCGAACATCTGTCTTCCCTCCCTAACCATTGTAAAGCCCTTTAAACCGTTGCACTTTGCCACTAGGTCCCCAAGTGGTGGTATCCTGGGTGCAACGGTTGCATTCGCTTAACCCCGCCGTCTGATCGCTCTCCACCGGTGTCTAGCCACTTCCGTTTGGAAGCCTGAGGCTTCCGATTTCCCCCCACCATTTTTTTTTAACTAAGCAATGTGCGCTTGGGCAAAGCTTCGCCCTGAGTGTTTTTTTGTTTTTTTTTAAAGCCCTTAGTGTAGCGTTTTGGAGGAGTCCAGGACTTCAGGGAGGCCAGTTTGGTCTTTAAACTTTAAAGGTAAGTCCTTACCTTTAAAGTTTAAATGTAATATGGGGTGTTTTGAGCATGCGCAAAGATCGCCATTCTGTGAATGGCTGCCTATGTGCATGCTCAAACTGAGTTTAAAAAAAAAAAGCCGACGCCTGCAGCGTGTGAGCGGGCATACAGCAATGGGATCTGCAAAATGGAGGTGAGTGTGATCGCATTTCAGCCAGCATAAACTGCACCGGTTCCAACCGGTACAGTTTATGCCGGCTGAAACGCCGCGTCTGAACGCACCCACAAAGTCCAAAGGAGGCTACAGCAGCCACCATTCTGCATGTATGCAGATCTAAGATGCCCTTGGATGAGAGACTTTAGTGAAATTCTGGCATGCTGTGTTGGAGAGAAGCCGGCTTTTGTGGGACAAAGTTGTCCAACTATCTCCAACTATCTCATTCCTCTAGTATGGCTGTAAGCAATTAAATTGATGAACCGCTTGCTTTGGTGTTAACTCAGGGAATGCCTTGCTTGAGCAGTTCTAATCTGGCACTGAGAAGAACTGGATTCTTAGAAGTACTTCTGCATTATGGCCATGCCATATTCCTTGAAGGGCCTTGTGAGATGTGTATGGGCATCAAAGGACTTGGTGAAGGGTATTCCTTTTAAAAATAAGAGGGATAGTTTCTGTTTCAAGTAGGACAAGGGGATTGGATTCTTGCTTCTGTTGTGACGGGAACTGTCATGAAAAAGTTCTAGAAGGGTGTCTAGATCCATTTTTATTGGGGTTTTTTAATGTCCTTGCATTATTTTATATTAATCTTATGTTTATTGTACTTTACTGCTTTATACTTGCTGTGAACTGCCCAGAGAGCCTCAGCTATGGGCAGTATAGAAATGAAATAACGACAACAATAATTTATCATAAATGTTACCAGACCAAGAGGTCCTGGGTTGAACACATATCAAACCATAGCAGCTGACCCAGGATTGAACATCCTGAGCTCTGATCTTTCTCAACAGTCTTTTCTAAATGAATATTTGCAGGTATTATCTAGTGAGCATTCTAATTTTTTTTCTTTTTACATTTTTTAATATTTTGGACAATGGTTTTATTTCTCTGCTTTTTTGCTATTGATTTTGTTTTGCATTGCCTTGTGTATGCATGATGTATAGTTTTAAAAGTATAAATTATATGGCATTTATACACAGAAAGTGGCAAAGAAATAAAGAATCACGGGTTCCATTCTCACAAGGGAGAAATGAATTTGAAATTGAGATTTCTGGGACATAGAGCAGGGATGATAAATTCAAAATCATCCCTAATATTTAGACTCCAGTTGAAATTGTTATTATCCTTCTGTTCTTGACAGCCACTTTCCCATCACTGAGGTATCTGAACACATCTAATTTACATTGTTCTCATTAACACTGAACCAATGAATTTATATCATCATGGGTATATTTAGGATTAGTTCACGCAGGGGTCATTTCGTAGAAAAAGAGGTGCAGGAGCTCATTAGAATAACTCATTAGCATAACCTATTTGCATATGCCACACACCCTGACATCACCGGAAGTGTGTCAGAAGGCAACACCCACCGCTCAGGCTCCACTGGACTGTTTTGGATTGCTAGCTATTGGGGGGGGGGGCGTGCAGATCTGTCCTCGCAGAGGAGGGAGAGCTTGTACCTGAATAAACCTTGGCCTTAAAGGTGCCACTGGACTGTTTTAGATTGCTAGCTATGGGGGGGGGACACGCATATCTGCCCTCACAGAGGAGGGAGCGCTTGTACCTGTAGGCAGGGCTGCGGGAGGGGGCTCTGCAACTTACCTGACTGCTTCTTGCTCCTTGTGGCCCAACTGAGGGTTGCTGGGAGCAGGGGGCGGGGCTTGTTGCATGTGCCCGCCCACTGGGCTCCTTACTGCCGGAGCTCCAATCTTGTGCGCTCCCGCAGGAAATGACCCCTGGGTTCACGTATGACCCTTTTATGCATGGTCTATATGTGACAGTATGCAAATGGAAGCCTCTGTCTCCCTCACACATATAGACAGTCGCATGTGACACAAGGTCCACCATGTATACAAATGTGTACCTATCTATCTTTTAGGGGTGTGGAACTGCCCACCACTTCATCCACCCATTCATTTCTTGGGGTAACCTTAGGTGTCGTCCCCCCCCCCCCCCCCCCCCGCTAACAGTATTTCCTCCTCAGCAAGGAATTTCAGAACTGGTTTCCCCCTGTTCTTTTAGACATGACAAACCTAACGCCAGCTATTTTGTACCTTTACATGTGATACATATTTATAGATTCTTCAGAGTGAAAGAAACAAAATCAAGTTTAGGATCCTTAACGCGCGATTCAGCTAAGAAGTCATTTGCCTGTGGTCCCTTGCTGCGTTTAATTTAATGTATTGGAAGTAAATTAATGTGGAATGATCAAATAATTCTCAGAATGGAAATGGAAGCAAATGAACTAAACAAATCAACAGAGAAATAAAAAGAGGTGACTTGCCATAGTTCACGGGATAATCCCCATTTTAATTACATTAATCCTAATTGTTAGTACACAGATAATGAAAAATGTGTCTATCGCTTTGTGACACAAAGGAATAAAATACAGAGGAGAAACAGATGGAAACTTAACCACTGAGTTCAAATCAGTGTCACGTTCGTTCTCGGAATCTGAATCATTAGCAACTAGTGTCCCCAAACAACAGTATGGCGGGGGGGAAATCTATATCAGGTGTAATTGTGTGGAAAGCTTTGTCTACAGAACTCACACATTGATAATATTCATAAGTGGATAGTGAAATGGCTTCCAGTGGAGACCAGCTGAAAAATTAGCAGGGAGACCAAATGAGTGAAGCCCTCATGACCCAGCTGTACCCACGTCAGAAGCGTATGGTGGATTCAGGCAGCTGTCAATGAAGTTTCCATGCAGTCAGATGACAGGCTCTTATTGTACTGGTTACAGTTGTGGTGGGAAGGTTTGATCAGGCATCATGCCCTGAACCAGCTGCACTGTGCGCTCACTCCGTGCTCAAAAACTAGAACGTCACCCCCAATGTCCCCAACACGATGACATCACTTCTGTTGACTAAATATGTGTTGGGATTTCCAAGCTTAGAATTTAAATCCCAGGCATGTCAGGGCCGGATTTGGATCAGCACTGTGGCTTGCAGGCAGAGGAGCATAAACCTTCTTCACAATGCAATTTTCTAAATCTTGGATTGGCCCCAGGGAGCCACTGTTTCCCTTTTGGTAAAATTTACACATAGCCCATCAGTACATGTTAATTTCCCCAAGAGAGCAATAGCAGTTCCCAGGGGACAGTTCAAGTTGGGAAAACAATTTGGTGGGGAAGATTTAAAGCCCCCTTCGTCCCTTTGCTGGGCCACCAACCCGTATAGGGTTGCCAGATCCATTGGAAACACCAGTGGGGGGATGGAAGGGGACGTTCCGGGAGTGGGAAGTGACGGCGTGTGATGTGCCTACCTCACCCGGACGTGATGTAAGCATGTCGGTGACATTGGGGGGTGATGCTCTGGGTTTTTGGGCCAAACTCTATGGTAAAATCAGCCTCAAACCATTGAGTTTTGCCCAAAGACCAGAGTGTCGCACCCCAACATCACGGATGCCCCTTCGTCACTTCCAGGTGATGTAGGCATGTTGTGTTTATTTCCAACAATATTGTTGTTTGGGGAGGGTTCCTCCCGATGGCCAGCTGGCCGGCGGCAGCCAGGAGCCCTCAAAACCGGGGGATCCCCTGCCCCCAACTGGGGAATCTAGCAACAAATAAAATATACACTGCAAAAACCTTATAACAGACTAATGTGTTCTATTTATAATCATCATTTAGTAAAGTGCATAGTGTATCATTATTTCATCCTAAAGGTAAAGGTAAAGGTTCCCTTGCTCGAAAGCCAGTCGAATCCGACTCTATGGTTCCGGTGCTCATCTCCGTTTCAAAGCCGAAGAGCCAGCACTGTCCGAAGACGTTTCCGTGGTCATGTGGCCGGCATGACTAAACACCAAGGCGCATGGAACGCTGTTACCTTCCCACCGAAGCGGTACCTATTTATCTACTTGCAATTTCTTGCTTTCGAACTGCTTGGTTGGCAGGAGCTGGAACTAGAGACGGGAGCTCACTCCGTCATGTGGCACCCGGGTCTCGAACTGCGGAACTACCGACCTTCCACAGCCTGCAGTTCAGTGTCTTAACCACTTGAGCCACCGCAGCTCTTATTTCATCCTAGTCAGGTATAAATATTCATTACATTCAATAAGCAATAACATTCAGTACATGCAGATTGATAACTACCAGACCATTTTGCATCAGTGTTTTAAAAGTCAAGCCCCAACGGGAGTTTCCAGAACTAAAAGCCCGCTTCTCCTTGCATGAAGTCTTCCAAAAAGGGGGACAGCTTTCTTAATAGTTGTATGGATGCTTTTTTTTTTTTTTGCCGGTCCTACAAAAGACGCATTATGCAGCTAACATTCATGGACGGAGTACTCCTGTCATTCTCAAAGCTGTATGATATAGCCCAGTCCAGACGACCCACCATGCGGGAAGGGGAAGTGGGCATGAGTGCCCCTTGCTTTCCTACCCTCTGCCTCCCCCCTCTGGCTTACTTGTCTCCAAAATGCAACCATGCTAGGGCTGCCAAGTGGGGGCGGGTGGCGGGTAAACCCCCACTTTGGAGGCCCAATTTCCGACACCGTGGAATCGGGCCCCGGGGGGAACCCCACCCCTGCGTGCGCATCACCAGGAAGTGACGTGGGCACGTCGGGCACGCTGGGGGCGGGGCCATGGCCATACAAGGGAAAACTCTATGGTTTTTCCTTGTGTGGCTGTGCCCCCACCCCCAGCGTGCCTGGCGTCCTCCCGTCACTTCCGGGTGACGTGCATGCGCTGCGCGCATGCGAAGCGCGCGTGCACACACACAAGACGCCGGCTGGGAGCCCCCTGCTCCCGGCGAAGATACACTTGGCAACCCTAAACCATGCAGAGGAAGCGGCCAAGCTTAATACCCCCTTAGAAAGCAGCATCACTGTTCATTGGGGGAGGGGGTGTGCAGCCATCTGCTTCCTCTACACCAGGGGTGTCGAACTAATTTGTTATGAGGGCTGGATCTGACATAAATGAGGCCTTGTTGGGCCGGGCCACGTGTGTCATGAAATGTAATGCCAGTTAGCGGATATATAAACTTTATAAAGGACACAAACACAAAGGGGTTTTTTTATTTAAAATAAAACATGCTTAAGACATTAGCACTCTTGCAATTTTTTGTTTATTTAACAGTGTCTGATAACTGACACCTCTTGCTCTGAATTATTGCATCAAAATGTCTGTGCTGTTGCAATCTCGAGTATGCTGTTCAGGTGTATATCTGTAAATTGCAAACCTATGATGTTGCAGCAGCAGCAGAACTGGAAGAAGAAGCAGAAGACAGCCAGTTCCACTGCGGGCCTGTAGAAGCCCTCTGGGGCCCTGATCCTGCCCCCGGGCCATATGTTTGACACTTCTGCTCTACACAGCCATGTGATGTATAAAGGTAAAGGTTCCCTTGCTTGAAAGCCAGTCGAGTCCGACTCTAGGGTTGTGGTGCTCATCTCTGTTTCAAAGCCAAAGAGCCAGCGCTGGCCAGCATGACTAAACACCAAGGCGCACGGAACGCTGTTACCTTCCCACCAAAGTGGTACCTATTTATCTACTTGCAATTTCTTTTTTTTCTTTTTTTACAATGTAATTTTATTAAATTTTCCTTAATAACAGAATGACATACAAATACAAAGTGGTGTACAGACGTAACAATAGTTATGAGATAGTTTTGTAATAGGAGTCTCCAATATAATATGAATAGTGATCAACTTAAGTTGTAACAATAAGATACCTAGGGTTTATTTTCTAACTTCCAGGACTTATCATTTATAACTATCATATAGTTTAGACAATGTAAAATACAGCGATAAGCATTACTAAGTACCAATACTTATATACTTGTTACCAAAGATGTAAAGTGTCTATTTCCTTAGGAGTATCATCAAATTGTTGTAAGTATTCCAGTATAGGGAACCAAATAGCAACAAATGAGGTTTGGGCAGGAATTTTGTCTAGACGCGTAAGGTTATCCGAGAGTTTCGCCATAATATACAAATCCCACAATTTCTTGTGCCAATGTGAAATTGTGGGTGTCATTGTTGTTTTCCAGTGTTGTGCAATGACAGTTTTGGCTGCAAATAGCAGGATGGAGACCCTCTCCACCACTGAAGGAACTACTTGCAATTTCTTGCTTTCGAACTGCTAGGTTGGCAGGAGCTGGAACTAGAGACAGGAGCTCACCCCGTCTTGTGGCACCCGGGTCTCGATGTATACAATAATGTGATGTATACAATAAGGCAATTGCATGGAGGCAGGGGGCGGGGTGAATGCACTAGTGTCTGTTGTTCCTCCCCATGCAATGAGTCAACACATGTGGAGGGGGGGTTGTCTGTCTCAGGCTACAGTATGTATAACTAGGCCCTCGAGCACATCTAGAAGTACAGCTGTTCTGCTGGATCCATCCTGTGAGGTGAGGACGCATACTAGAAATGTCTGGGTCAAGACAAGCATAATCCGTTTAGAGCGGCAGGACCGATATGGAAGCTGTCCTTTCAGTCCAAATGTACTTTTCGGTGGCTGAGCTCTAAATAAAGAAATTCTGGAAGTTTCTCAGAAAACGGCAGTGTGCAGAGCTGACTGGCTGGCCCACTGCAAGAGCCCCACCACAAACCCCAGTTCAGATAGAAATGCAGTGCATGGAATGTGCACCTCCAACCATTATCATGAGTTGCACATGAACATGGCTATTATCTGGATCCAGGGCAAGAGACAAGAAGGAATCCAGTGAACTTTCCCCCCTCCATTTAGAACATTCTTAATATTCTAAAATAATGTATTATCAACAGTCCTGAGCTTGGTTGCACTTTGCTAAGCTAATTGACTTCTGCAAACATAGAAGAGGGCATCTCCACTTAGGACGGCCCTGTAAGATTACACTAAGGAAGTATAACATCCAGCTGACTTCCTTGAGCAGACTTGAGGGTCCCCCCGCACTTTCTTCCTGTACTCAGTAGAGAATGTGATGCACAGACTGAGCACTCAGTTCACAGCCTTCCACATGCTTATGCTTTTTTCGCATGCGCATGTCATGAGCTGGGGTGCCAGTCCAAAGGGAGTCCAGAATAGGCCAGGGTCAGGAGCCAAGAAGACAGTGCAAAGCCCCAAAAGCCAAGCCGGGGTCAGAAGCCAGAACCACAAAGCCAAGTCCAAATCACTAACCAGAAATGTAGCCCAAAGCCAAGCTGGGGTCAGGAGCCAGGAACACAGAGCCAAGTCCAAAGCCAGGGGGTCCAAAGGTCTAGGTGCAAGAGCCAAGCCAGAGTGGATGCAAGCAGCATGAAGCTGACTTGTTGCTTCCACAAAGGGTACTGCCCAGAGTGTGGAGTTAAATGCTGCTACCAATTAGCCAGCTGCACGATCGGCCAGGCTCCTGTTAGACCTCTGGGCTGGCTGAGCGTCTCCCTTGCAGCCTGGCCTCTCTTCGTCTGCTTGCTAAGTTTTGTCGCAGTCACTCCTTTAAACGAGTCACCCATGGGGGTGAGTCAGGAGGACTTTCAGCCTGCAGTTCTTCCTTCTTATCTGGGCCAGGTGTGAAGACTGCCATTACAGGCACTTGCCAGCTATCCTCCTCTGCTTCTTCAGAGGGGCCAGCTGTGGTTTCGGCAGGCTCTGCCAGCTCATCTTCATCCATGCCCATGACAGCACAAACCAGCACTTTCATTTGAGCAGAGGCAGGATCCATCTGAACAAAAAAATAAAAAAAAAACCTCACAAACAGTGACCAACAGAGATAAATAGCCACAGTTAAGGTGGAGAAAATAAGTAACACGTTCGGTGACCAAATGAAATACATTCTTGTTACCTATCTGCAGAAGGTCCACTGTCTCCATTGGTGGATCTACATCGGGGTCCCCAATGGGGTGCCCCTGGGCTCTACGGCACCCGCCGACCCCTTTCTGGTGCCCACTAAGTGTTCTTTAGAAAGTGGGATGGGGCCACGTGGAGCTTTTCTCCAGCTAGGCTTTTGGTTGGCTGGGCAGCTTTTCAAGAATGTTGCTTGGCACTGGGTGACTGGAGGTGAGCTGTGCCCACCACACGGCCCGAATTCCAAAGGTTCCTGCAGGCTCCAAAAGGTTGGGGACCCCTGATCAACATAGATCAGCTGAAATGAGGGGGAGGGCACTTCTGATGGAGCTCCACGTACGCATTGGAGACACCTATACCTGGAACTAAAATCTCTGCCCTGGACACAGGAACTCCTTTAACTTTTGACTTATTAGACATGAATCCTCCAGGAGCAACCTTTTATTTGGTCGCTTTCATATTAAAATATTTTCAAAGCTATAAAACATCATTATAATTAAGTGAGCTCCGGAGGAACAATGAGAAGCTCTTCCAAGGCAGCGTGGCACTCCATCGTCAGAGTGGAATCATGCATTGCTGCCGCCGCCGCTAATTAAAAAGTTCTCCCATTCCTACCGCTTACGTTTGAGGATTTCCTTTTTCGCTCTCTCTAGGCATGCTATTTCCTCTCCCTCCAGGTCATTTTGTAATCTTAGTGCAAGTCCAAGTGCTACAGGTATTTCATTATGTACTTAAACTTCAAGGCTCTGCTGTGTGTATATATTACCCACCTGTGAATGTCTGGGCAAATTAAATTAATCTTTTGCAAAGGCTTAAGAGGATTAGCTGTGGAAAAGATAGTGGAATTACTTTGTTACTGTGGGAAGAAATGAAGGGAAAAACACACTCCGGATTTTGGCAGCAATCCTAAACACAGTTACAAGGGAGTAAGTCTCACCAAACTCATTTAGGGACTTAACTCCGGGACTTACTTCTTGCTTAGGTTTCCTCAACCTGACAGTAAATTAAGGTTGTCAGGTCCCCGTCCCCGCCCCCCCCAGTCAGTGGCAGGGGATATGGTGAGGGGGTAGAGCTGCCAGATCCAGGTTGGGAAACTCCTGGAGATTTGGGAATGGAGTCTGGGGAGGACAGGGATTTCAGTGGGGTACAATGCCATAGAGTCCACCCTCCAAAGCATCAGTTTTCTCCAAGAGAACTGATCTCTGTAATATAGAGATGAAGTGAAATTCCAGGGGATCCCCAGAAGAGTTGGATGTATACCCCGTCCTAAGTTCACACAGAGTCTCAGAGTGGTTTACAATCTCCTTTACCTTCCCCTCCCCACAACGGACACCCTGTGTGAGGTAGGTGGGGCTGAGAGAGCACGGAGAGACTGCTCTTGAGAGAGCAGCTCTGAAAGTACAGTGACTAACCCAAGGTCACACCAGCAGCTGCTTGTGGATGAGTAGGGAAACAAACCCAGTTCTCCCAGATTAGTTTCTGCACTCCTAAACCCCTACACCAAACTGGCTCTTGCATGACTAGACTATATCAGGAAGCTCATATTTATATCTGTTCTAGCTGGAAAAGCTGCCATAGCCTTGATTTCCCAGAAATGAGGATTCCCTGGACCATGAACCTGTAGGAGAAACCCACATATATTCCAGGGAATATTTAGGATTCCCCAAAAAAGCATCCCCCGGGACTGGTTCAGGATGGGGAAATGGCACAGGGAGGGAGGAACCCCTTCTTCCTGCTAGCCATTGTCCTTATCCTAATCAGGCCTCACATGTATGGGAATTGAGGAGAAACCCACAGTGCACATATGATTGTATTGATATCCGACACAGGACGGAGACTCCAGACCCAGCCTGTGTACTCTGTAATGTGTGAAGTTACATGGCCCAGAGTGCAAGGTTCTGATTTCTGGCACACCCATCAGCATGGCAAGGCAGTGGTGGCAAGCCATGTCTCTAACAGTGGTGGAGCTACATTTTGGGGATCCTGAAGTTTGTACTGTTATTGGGCCCCCTTCCTAACCAGCAGTTAGGGCCATATCCAACAAGGCCACATGAAACGGGTATTAGAGCATATTCTGAGGTCAATATTAAGTACTTCAGCTCATTGACTTATGATTCTGTCACTAAAATAGCTTTATTTTAATAACAAACACTTTAAAAAAAACTCCCATCAATTTTGTTGAAAAATTCACTCATTAAAAAAAAAAGTTGCTTCAAGATTAGGGGCCCTGAAGCTTAAGCTTCATTAGTTTCATAGTGGCTCCGCCCCTGATCTCTGACATCTGGTATTCAGAGGTATACTGCATTTGGATATGAAGGTTCCTTTTGGCTCTTGTAGCTGACAGCTGTTGATAGACTTATCCTGGTAAGAATGTAAGAGAACATAAGAACATAAGAGAAGCCAATGTTGGATCAGGCCAATGGCCCATCCAGCCTAACACTCTGTCACACAGTGGCCAAAAATACCAGGTGCCGTCAGGAGGTGAATTTGTTTAATTCTTCTTCAGAGCCATATAAACAAATAATGACAAGTTAATTAGGTATTGTATGAAGAAATAGTTCTTTGGGGTCTGCGCTGAACCTGCTGTCAATCAACTTAATTGGATGACCCTGTGTTCTAATATTACGAAAGAGGGAGACACATTTCTGTCTCTCTCCTCCCCTGATGTTGATTTGCTTCTTATGCAACTCCCTGAGCCCGTGGCATAAAAATCTAATAAATACATCATATTCAAGAATATACAAAAACATGCTGCTTTATACTTGGTATTTTAATTGCCATGTCTTTCTCCAGTCCTGGGAATTGGACAGCAGCTACAGCTCTTAGGATTCCCTGGAGAGATATGTCAACATATTTAGGACTGGAAGAAACTGCTAATCATGCTAATTGACACACCATCTTGACAGTGTCTTTGGAATATTCCCACAAGGAAATAGCTTGTCAATATTAGATCCAAAGGTTTGCCATCAACCTGACCCCTTAACCATTAAAAGTTGGTGGCGGGAAGTAGACAAATGAACAGGCCTACCGAGGTCACCCATGATTACTGTGATGAATGTTGGTGGTCTTCTCAATCTCTATTCTGTTGACTTTGTTGGTGTTTATAGTGTCTGATAGCTCTGGCGGGGAAAAAAAGCTCACAACCCATCCTTCTCGACTTAATCAAGAGAGGAAGAGTCCAAATGTCTTGACATGGGAGACACTGCTGTTATTTTGAGAAATTTTCCCAACCGGCTTGCAATACCTCTTTATAGAACAGAATTGTTTACTGCTGGGAAGTCTACGCTGGAAGCATTTCATGGTCTCTCTTGGCTATTATTGTTTTTGTCATATTGATTTTTATGACCTGAAATTTATGTCATTAGATGGTTGTTAGGAAAGAAAAGCGAAATAGCAATTCTTGGGTGATGCTCTCAGATAATAAATTTTAGAGATGTTAAAAGGAAAAATATACTTTAAAAAAAACTGCACACACACACACACAGCCTGTTTCCATTATCATGACCCCTACAAAAATATGCTGTTATGAAAGAGATAAAATAAGAATGTAATACATTGCCCATGCTAAAAATAAAAAATCAGACATAGGACTGTATCTGAGAATGTGTAGGTAGGGTAGGAAAAGACAGAACACAGCTGTCTTGCCACTTTGTATACAATCTGGGTAGGGGGAAGAGATTAGGGAAGTGAATGGGATTTGATGTCAGAATCGGACCTTTGGTTTGGGGTCAGTCTGGATACGCACTGGTGTTCTGATGTACATAGCTAATTGCCCTGCTTGCTTGCATACTATCCCAAAAGCTTTATCTCTGTATTCTCACACTGGCTTTTTGTTCTCATGCTGATTGTAACACCTGCTAGCTATGAATCAACTATTATATAAAGTCCTCCTCTGACATTCCCAGGATGAGGGGTAGTTGAAACAGGCTTAGTTGTCTATTGTAGATAGTGCGCTTGGTACTCTTTTATGAGAAACCTCCTCCACAATGGCCAGGAGATTGTTCGTTTCTCATGATGTCTCTTGGCCTTGCAGGAAGTCTGTTAGATAAACATTCTCACAGTTTTAATTGTACTTTGTAAACCTGTCTCTGTCACATGTAACCATGACGTATGAATGTGGGCCACACCAAAGTTCTCATAAGAGCTAAACTTGTATTACCTGCCATTACTGTCAAAGCCTTTGATTCACCTGCAACTTTCCTGATTGCTAATAAAATCCATAAATGGATTTATCGCGTCTGAGAGTTACTGCAGAATCTTACATTTGAACTGTAGGCTCCCCTGCAGTTGAGTAAATGAGGAACCAAGAGAAAGTGCTCCAGTGCCTCCTTTTACACTGGGAAAAGGCAGGAAAGCAGCTTGGACGATGGGGGAAGTACTGCCTTTGAGAGTTTTGGGGCTTTACAATCTTTCCACAGTAGTCCTGCACATGTGCATTAACCCATGAGGTCACTCGATGAATCAATCAATGAGTAGCAGTTACAGTGGCCTGATTATGGTGGAGTCTGTCTGGTATACTAGTCTTTTCTGGACTCCGGATTATAGGGGTACAGGGTACCAATACGGTTGTGTCAGAGTTCCTTTTGGAGCAGGGTTCGTCCGCTCCGCATGAGCATGTACAAGCATCAGTGATATTAGTACTGCACCCAAATGATTTTCACACAGTATGTACAATGACATCATGATTGCTTTGGGTTCTCTGGGCATGTTGGGGAAAAGATGTCCATGGACTGAAGCAATAGAATGTTGTCACTCATGGGGACTAAAAGAGAAATTTATTTCAGGTCAGCTGTACACACACATGGACCTAACTTTTCTTTCAGGGTGTAGCAGTACCATGGTCATTTTTCATGATTTCAGGGCTCTTTTTGTAGCAGGAACTCCTTTGCATATTATGCGACACACCCATAGTGTAGCCAATCCTCCAAGAGCTTACAGAGCTCTTCTTACAGGGGCTGCTGTAAGCTTTTGGAGTATTGGCTACATTAGGGGTGTGTTACCTAATATGCAAAGGAGTTCCTGTTACAAAAAGAGCCAGCAGTTAATACCCTGGAGCATTCAACTGCCAGCACTTCAACAAGGTTGTTCAATTCCACCTCCCAACTGTATTTTCTGATTTGCACCTCCAGTAGATACTAAAAATGATGAACTCAGTAATGTTAATACAGTATAAAACCCAACCATACCCAGTATGTCACAGTTGGATGTGTCAGGATACTAACATGGATGTCTGATGTCTTTTTTAAGTATTATGGATGACAGAATGTGAGTTTTGTCAGTGGGATACTTGTGGTTGGTTTTTTTTTCTGTTTCATTTTCTGTTGGAAGGTGGTGTCACTGTCAGACTTCTAGGCAATATAACAGATGCCGAAGATCTTTAAAAGAAAGGTACAAGTGATTTGTATTTGACCCAATAAGGGTATTGATTTAGTTTCATTGTGTGCAAACTTAACTTGTTACAGTATAGATTTTGAAATCTTGTGTTATTAGTGATAATCGCAATACACTATTTAAATAAGGATGGACATGAACCGGCTCACAAACGAAAGTTCATGATGAATTTTGGGTGGTTCATGGTTCGCAAAGGGAAGTTCGTGACAGGTTAACTTGCACAAACTTTCCAAAACTTTTGTGGTGGTTCATGGTTTGCAAAATGGCATGCCACAAACTGAACTGAACTGCGTTTTCCTGGTTCATGCCGATCCCTATATTTAAATGCTTTAATTTTAGACCACGATTTATACTGGCTTCTGTTGTAGAGCCGAAGTCATTCAGAAGCAAGGCTTTTTGTCCTGTCCTGTGCACTAAATATTTAACAATGAAGTATATGATCCATAAATTTGGCCTGGATTCTTTCATAAATACAGCTCTTTGTTATATTTATATTTTCCTACACTTTTTTCTTGGTTGTACTAGATCCTTGATTCTTTCATGATGCCTATAATCTCAGGGTTCAGCAACAGCTAAAATCTTCTGCAGGAATCCATAATTGTTCATTATAACTGTAGCCCATGCTCTCCTACAGCAAGAGAACATTTGCTATGATTTCAAGCCAAGCAAAGTGTTAAAATGAGCAATTAAGGATTCCTAGAGAGACCTTTTCTTCTCCATTCCAATAAAGATTGAGTTCCCTGCCAGGGTACATATATACAAAATAAGGATGCTTTCAAATTTCCCATCCCTTCTTTTTTGACCCAGAGTCCTTATTTCATTTTTCCTTCTTCCTTGTTTGAAGTGAACCTACGATTCCTTATTCTTGTGTCATTTTCTGTTTTTGGAAATGCTATTTGGAAAGGTCCTTTCCCGCAGATAAATAGGTTCAGGCATATAACTGCCTTCTCCTTCCTTCCAGTTACCCAAATAGGTCCCCATGTCAGGGCCATCATGTGAAGAGCATCCCCTACATGTGAAGAGCCAGAATGCAAGTCCCAGTGAAAAAAAGGAATAGTTCATTATATATATATATGTACAGTGTCCAGCCTAGCACAATAAATATGCTGGAGAAGGAAGGAAAGATGGATGGGAGACAGATACTTTTTTTCCCCCATAGGATTATGTTTATTTGATTCTGTGGATTTATTTTTTTAAATTTTTTATTTAACTTGTTATAATACAATAGAATACATGAGTGGAAATAACAACTTGTACAGAATACAGCGGGAGGTTAAAACATCCAGGAGATACAAGATGCGAAATCGACAATAATTACCATTTGGCCTGAGGAGTAAACCCAACCCTTGCATGGCTGAGGTATTCATATTCGCTTATGACTGTGTTAATCTCATTTGTCTATAGTCAGCATTGAATCTAGACCATGCTTCTAGACCAACTCAGCGATTTAGGTTACGCTGGTGGCTGTTGTTTCATCAGAACAACCATCTATGATAATTGAAATTAGTGAGGAGAATGTTATGTGACGTCATATAATTAATCACTGGTGACCAGAACTTCCTAAATTTCGTGTGGGATGTGGGACTTGTTGATAATACCTCTCGATTTAGATCCGTGATCTTGGCCATGACGAATTGTTCCCAAAGCTTGTTGTGCCACAGAGACAGTGCGGGAGGGGTAGGAGATTTCCATAGCGTGGCTATTGTTAGTTTAGCCGTTGCGAGTAAAAGTGCCGTGAGACTCCTCTTGTCCTCTCTCATAGTATCATCCCATTTATTCAATAATATTATCTCAGGCGTAAGGGGGACCCTTTGGTTGGTTATTTCGTTTACGCACCGAATTATCTCTTTCCAAAATTTACTGATTTTTGGGCAGGACCACCAGCAGTGAATATAAGAACCCACCTAGCCACAGGGAGACAGATACGTAACAAGAAAGTAACTTTGTTAGCCTATCAAATAAAAAGGGGAAACAAAACTTTACTCGTACAAGACAGCAAAACCAAGCTATTCACTGGCAACAATACAGCAGCAGCAATTTACCTGTAGCAATCCAATAAAAACCATTCATATTTGGCACAGTCCCAGTGTTCACTTGTGTTACTTTAAGATGAATACCCAACTTTTAGTCCAAACTATGTGTCTCCCATGTTGCTAGTCTAGACAAGCCAACCCAAAGAGAAGGTAACGGGTTGTCCAAAAAAGGAATCAAAAAGTGCAGTTTGATAAATTCAGATAGGAAGGAAGGAATGCCTAGCTGAACTGGGATGCCGTGAAGGCCAGGTGGTGATATGGCCGGCTGCCCAAGAACGGGGGATGAGAGCGTTAAGAGAAGGGAACAGGTGGGAAGACATGAATGGTTGAATTCAGATAGAGAAGGATAATGGGAGAAAGAAAACAATGTATTCCATATCTCTTGGGGGGGGGGGTTCAGTGATTCTGTAATCAGTGTTCTGGAAGAAGGTCCAGGAGTGGAGCCAACTACTAGATGGAAGGGGTGAGAATCCTGTGATTTAAGCTGTAGAAGAAGGCTTGGGAGCAGAGCCAGCTACAGAAATGGAGGACTTGGGGTGCCTTATGCACCTGGATTTACCTGGGTGCAAGTAGGGGAAGCACTGATACTCGCTGGGTTTGGTACAGAATCGGGATCCACGATGGTATTGGGCCAAAAGTGTAGGATCCAATTGCAGACTGCCTATTGATGGGATTTGGGTTGCACTATAACTGGTGCAATGTTAAGTTCCAAGACTGCTCAGAAAATGAACAGGAAGGTTCAGGAATATCGTGGTTCTGATTTTAAATGTTCAATCACAAGTGACTTGGGAAATAGCCTTTGATCATCATCCATTATCATTCAACTGTATCTACAGTGCTTGATGTGTCACTTGTGTAACCCTAGGCTTCAGTATTTTCCCTTTCCCACATGTGTTTTGCTCCCTCTAGTGGTCAATTCGATATTACATGACTGTACAGCACAAAAGCCTGCAGGGAGATATTCTGGACATTCACCGATGTAATATCGAATTGACCACTAGAGGGAACAAAACGCATGTGGAACAGCCCCCCCCCCCCAATAGAGATACACAAGCAATGAAAATGAGAATGTGGCAGATCCCCTTGATTACTACATTTGTGATTGAACATCAAGCACTGTAGATACAGCAGAATGATAATGGATGAGGATCAAAGGCTATTTCCCAAGTCACTTGTGATTGAACATTTAAAATCAGAACCACGATATAAAGTTGTTCACTAAAACAAAATCTGGGACCTCCTCCTCAGGTGAAATGTGCCAGACGTTTTGACAGACTGTCCTCAGAGAGAGGTTCTATATTCTCCTTCACTGTCAGCAAATTTCATCCTCAGCAAAATTACAATCAAATTTGGGAGGTGTCTCCTCCTGCAAAATATTTGAGGGATTTCAAGGGATTCTGACATTCTTGTTGTTAAGGCTATTTGGGATATTTGGTTAATATAGCAGAGTTTGCCCAGTCATAGAAACGTCCTGTAAATAAATCTTCCAAGGAATATATTGCAAAAAAGGTAAACTTGCATTTATTGAAGTAGATTCAGTGCATATTCAGGTTGCAGTCAAAAGGAGAGTAAGAAGCCTAATCTAAAGAGTACTTTCCCTATCACGAATGGCCAGCTTGTGTGTGGGAGCACGAGGGCATTGTACCTACGGGGGAGACCTGCAGAGACATTTGTCTTCGTGGAAGGCCATGTAGAGAGAGTGGGAAAACAAAGCAACAGAGAGGAGCGATCAGAGGGCAGCTCCCAGCTTAAGACAAAAGGAGGCACCCCATTCAAGAAGATAACACCTGTGCACATTCAAGAAGATAACACCTGTGCACACTCAGAGTGTGTACTCCACTCACTCCAACAAAGGCTTTATGCATTCCGAATGTATACAGTGAAATAAGGAGGGCTGTAAAAAGTATTGGGGGGTGGGGAATGAAAACACTCCATGTGGATTGTTGGAATACAAAGGGGCATATATAAACTTCTAGAATAAATGTGTAAAATTACTTTTGAATGTCACGTTTGATTTGCTTCACGAACACCCTCCTCCCAAAAGGTAGGAACTCTGGAGATCTCTGAGACTCACAGGAAAGTCACCAGGGAAAACTGAGTGGCAGCGCATAGAAGCCAAAGAAGCATTTTTTAATATTAAAGTTTCATACTTCTCTGCATTACCTTGACAGCAGCAAAAATTAAAATAATACTTAGCAATCAATGGAAGCTATACTTAGCAAAGCACCTACCTGTCTGGAGAGTGTACCCAGCAGAAAGATGGCTCTCTTAGGGGAAAAGAGATGTTAAGGTGAAGATGTAGCGTGTTATATATGCCTTGGTTCCCATCAAGGGACTATTAGAGACTTCGGCAACTTTCACAGGAAATCAAATGGCCTACATACATTTGACAATCCAGTACAAGCAAACATACCTGTGGAAATAACTCAAGGCCATTTTTCATTATTCCATTTAATGTGGTATCTGCTGCTTTGGAGACAGAATTCTGGGCACTCTGAACCATAGGTAGAGGTGCCCATGGGAAGTCCAGCAGAATGCAGAGAACACTGTGCTCCAGACTGGCTTTCTAACATATTGGAAAAGATTCTAGTGCAGGGGTGTCAAACATGTGGCCCGGGGGCCAGGTCAGGCCCCCGGAGGGCGGCTTCTATAAGGCCCGCAGTGGAACTGGCTGTCTTCTGCTTCTCCTTCCAGTTCTGCTGCGGCTGCGTCATCGTAGGTTTGAAGCTTACAGATACACATCTGAACGGCATACTCAAGATTGCAACAGCACAGACATTTTGATGCAATAATTCAGAGCAAGAGGTGTCAGTTATCAGACACGGTTAAATAAACAAAATATTGCAAGAGGGCTCATGTTTTAAGCATGTTTTTATTTTAAGTAAAAAACCCAACCATTTATGTTCTTTATAAAGTTTATACCTCCGCTACCTGGCATTACATTTTATGACACATGTGGCTCGGCCCAACAAGGTCTCATTTATGTCAGATCCGGCCCTCATAACAAATGAGTTTGACACTCCTGTTCTAGGGAGCCCTCTTCTGGAGGCTAGGAGCAAACTGAACCAAGCACCACAGAGTCCGCTCAGCTTTAGGGTTGCCAGGTCTTACCTGTGTTCCGGTGGGGAGCTCCAGCCCGGCTCCTGGGGTCTTCTGGCATGCACGCAAAGTGCATACGCCATGATGACTCACCCGGAAGTGACATCACTATGCTGGGCATGCCATTTAGGGGATGCTCTAGCATTTGGGTTAAAAAAAACCTCTACGATCACCATAGAGGTTTTGCCCAAATGCTAGAGCATTCCCTGCATGACATGGGCAATGCAATGAAGTGACATCGGGTGACGTCGTCATGCCGGGCTTGTCTGGGGGCGATGGGGCTCTTCGGGGGCAGGGCTCCCCCGCCAGCTACCTGGCTAATGGTGGATTGGGGCCCCGAAAGCAGGAAAAACCTTGCCCCCATTGGGGGGATGGCAACCCTATTCAGCTTGGACCCAGGCTGCAATGACGACGATACTGGGTGATGCTGAATTAGGTAGACCTTTAGTCTGATCCACCCTACTTTTTCTTTTGTTCTGATTTTCTGTTTCTACCCCATGCCCTCCTATATGCATTCTACAACCTATGTCTTCCCAGATGCCTGGTCCCAAGTTTAGGAAAAATGCTCAATGGCCCTCAATAACAGAAAATAGCTTAGTCTTTGCATGTCTGATTTGAGCTAACCAGATGCGTAGGAAGGCTGAGGCGTATGCATCCACATGAAGGAATGTGTGGAAGAATGCAGCCTTAATCTTTTCTGAACCTCTAATTTACAAGAAATTGCTTTCTTAAGCATTCTATAAATGCGTGAGGTGCTCTAGAATGTGAGCCAAGAGGTGCTCATTTGTTTAAAAACAAAAACAAATGCCCCCCACTGTAAAATATATGTTAACCCCTGATCCCACAGAGGGGTGCCCTCAAAGACAAATTGCTTTGCTTCTCGGGCTGACGGGAGGAACACACCTGTTCAAGCAACATTTCACTGCTTTTTCCTTTTGAAATCTTCTGAAACGCAATCAAGTGGAGAGAGTTTTAAAGCAGTCATATTTAATGATTTGTTCTCAGATTAGTCTCTCTGAAATAGAGAGCCTTGAAGAGAGAATTTCAAAGGTTCACAGACATGTTCTTCATCCCTTTTTTTGGGGGGGGGGATGGGGTCATTCTGGAAAGAAGTGGACCAAGGTGAGGTCGAGTGGGTTGCCTGTGAATAGAATGTGTTTGATCTTTCTTATCACAGGGAGTCTTAATGTAAGGTCTCTCCCTCTAATCCTAGCTAGCATCTTCAGTGGAATTTAATCTCCCCCCCCCAATGAGTGTCTTATTTAGAGTTGGATGGGGAGGGGGGGGAAATGCTTACTCTTTTCTTCCTGAAAATCTTTTCCACCTTTGCAGTTATTCTGATTTACAACTTCTTTGAGGAAACACATCTTGCTCTTCTGATTTTTTTTTTTTAAATCCGAATTTATCAGTGTTAGTTTAGACCAGGAATGATCACCTGGTATTGGTAAGGAGGACAAAACAACAGCAGCCTGGAGTGAGCTTTAGATTGCTTCCTGTATCAACACTTGAAGCCCCCAAACCTTGGCTTTGGTCCTACTCATTCCTTCTGGATGTGCAAGGTGGAAGTGGGCCCCTATAGCAGAGGGTGGGTGCTTGGCACTTTCTCCTCATGCAAGACCAGTATCTTGGATGAGCAGAAAGGGCCTAGAACCAGAACAACATGCTTGCATTGGACAAAATGGCACACGAGGAAGGACATCAGAGACCTGGATCTACCAGAGTGTTCCTGCAGGTGGAAATCCTTCTTCTGCGGAATGTGAACCTCACTCCTTCCGCTGCGATCCCAGATGGCCCTAAAATGTGTTTCCTGGGTCCTTTGTCTCCCAGAAGCAATCCTTTGAGTGGCATTTTGTGCTGCAGCAGGTGGGAGGGGTGAGAAAGTCACGCTCCACAGGTAGAAATCTTTCTCTTTGTGAAAGCTCTCGTGGATCCAAGCCCGTGTGATTCAAAGCTCTGATTCTGAGACTCTGCAACACATAATGTTAATTTTAAATACAGAGGCAAGCATTACAACCTGGGGTTCTTCTCTGGCTTAGACAGTACTAGTGAGGGACTCCTGAGATATAGGTTTCCTAGACTGCACCTTCCATCTTAGATGCTGCCCTAATCAATGTCTGAGGTGTTTGCTGGGAGAGGAGGAGGTAGGAAGGCAGGTCGATTCCCCCACCCCCTTCAGTTTGAAACTTCTCTGATGTTTTGCCTGAGTAAGAACCTCCAGATTTTCTTCAGATGAAATCTGGAAGCTAGTGAGGGTCGTGAAAGACACTCAGGCCCAATATGTGTTGCTGGTATATGACTGAAATGCCAGGAGGCGACATCAGGGGAAGGCCTCGGCCTCTATGCCCTGCTGTTGGCCCTCCAGAGGAACTGGTTGGCTGCTGTGTGAGATAGGATGCTGGACTAGATAGACCTTCACCCCTTTACTTAAAGATATGGAATTGCTAAAAGTGCGAGCTAGGGTTGCCAACTCCCAGGTGGCACCTGGAGATCGCCTGCTATTACAGCTGATCTCCAGATGACCAAGATCAGTTCCACTGGAGAAAATGGCTGCTTTGGAGGGTGGGTCCAATGGCATTGTACCCTGCTGAGTCCCCCCCCCCAAAAAAAACCCTTGCTCTCCCCAGGCTCCACCCTCCAAATCTCCAGGTGTTTCCCAACCCAGAGCTTGCAACACTAGTGCGAGCCCAGGTGTCATGGATACTATCAGATAAAAATGATCGTGTCACCCTCTCAGTGGCCAAATCAGAGATGATAGATGATAGATAGATAGATAGATAGATAGATAGATAGATAGATAGATAGATAGATAGATAGATAGATAGATAGATAGATAGAGGGATAGAGGGATAGAGGGATAGATAGATAGATGGATGGATGGATGGATGGATGGATGGATGGATGGATGGATGGATGGATGGATGGATGGATGATGGATGGAGAGAGAGAGAGGTAGACAGACAGACAGACAAGATAGAAAATTGGTCTGATCCAGCAGGACTCTTCTTACGTTCTTATGAGGGGAAGGCCTCGGCCTCTATGCCATCTTTGTTGGCCATCTGGAGGAACTGGTTGGCCACTGTGTGAGACAGGATGCTGGACTAGATGGACTATTGGTCTGATCCAGCAGGGCTCTTCTAATGTTGTTAGGTTTTTAGTTCTCTTGAAAGCTCTCTGCTTTACCTGAACAAGAATTCTTAAATTCATCTTTGCTGTCAGGGAAGTTCACCAGTAATTGTCCATGTTACCAGGTGGTGAGCTATTTGAACTTCTAACCCTGTGGATCATATGATTTCCACCATGTCACTTACAATGTTCAGAAACAAAGTCCTGCAGTAACTAGGTGAAAATTGCTAGTCTCTGAGCTATGCCACTGTAAACAAGTAGCTGACCGCGTGGTGCTAGCCATCATATAAAGCAAATGAAAGCATTCTTTGTAAGGCAGCAATCCACAGACTTTCTACAATATTAATTCCCATAGTTGGTGGGGCAGGAAGGATTACTTTGGTTAACATGTTTGATTTAGCCCTATCTTTGTTAGGGAAGAATGCAAATTGGATATCGGGCATCTCATTTACACTTCAGAAACTTTCATTATGTTTTGCCTTTTGATTCCAGGGACTGTACTTACCTCTCAGTTGAGATTTCTTGATTTGGCTGGTATGGTTTTGTGTTTTAAAAGAGCTTGTGTTCAAAGTCAGCAAAGGGATACCCAAAGGCTCTGAGCTAGAAAGGAAAATGCTCTGAGCAAACCTGTTCCTAGACTCCGGTAAACCCCACATAAACTATAGTTACCATATATACAAAGTTTCCTGGGTTTAAAGAAGTAATTTGGGGAGAGTAACTGAAATCTAATCCATTTCCATAGATAAGAGCTTTGTTCTGAGGGAAGAAGTAATCAAAGGCCCCGGTCACACGGGAGGTTAAGGCCCGGAAGAGGGACGGATTGGGTCTGATCCCAATTGGGATTGGGGGCGCAGCAAACGGGCACTAGCACACTGCAACATCTGGGAAGCGGCGCGCACCCGTCCCTGATCTGGCCCTTCAGGCTGAAAACGCATAGCAAAAAAGAACCTGAAAAAGAGCAGGACTTACCTGAAACGGCGCAGCAAGCGCAGCCGTGGGATCGCCGGCACGCCCGTCTTCAGGAGCATTTGAGGCTCCTGGCCGAACTGCGCATGCGCACACATGCGCAGCCGGCTGCCTCATTCTCCCTTCAGTGGCTTCCCCCCCCCCCGGCATCTAATCGTGCCGGGGAGCAACTGCGCGGTGGCTTGGGGGATCTATCTGATCCCACCACCACGTGTCTCTTTTGGTGCAGCTCTAAAAAGCCGCACTTTGGCCGTGCTTTCCCCCCCTGTGTGGCAGGGGCCAAAGATAGTTTCTTGCTTTACAGTATAGTTGTGAGGGGTGCTTGAACATCTGCCAGTTTGGTTTATGCCCTGGTCACTGGTAAAGACCAAGGAACCAGTTTTTCAGTGAACTGTTCATCTGTTCCGCAGGTTGTTTCACTGTATTCCTTCCCAACAGTGAAGTACAGCACAATCCTTTTTTTTTTTACACATGCATGTTCTCACACTGTCCATCCCCCCTGCTGTCAGTCATCAAGAAATTGTTTAACTAGACAGTTGGTGTAATGGTTAGGAGCTCGGACTCTAATGTGAGAGAACCAGGTTTGATTCCCCCCTCCTCCACATGCAGCTGCTGGCGTGACCTTGGGTCAGTCACAAGTTTTCTCAGAGCTGTTCTCTCAAGAGCAGTCCTTGAAAGAGCTCTCTCAGCCCCTACCTACCTCACAGGCAACATAAGCTGCCAATCTGTTGGGATCTGCCACATTTTTGCACATATGCAGTTTTGAAAATACCTGTTTGGCACGCGTCGGTGTTGTTGGGTACTGAACTGAACGGACCAAGTGATCGGCTCACATCTGATCATCACAGTTGAGCAGGGTACATTCAACTGTCAAACACATTTGTGGCAAAAAAAAAAATTGTGGCAGCCCCGGTAACTAACAGTGCCTTCTATTTGTTTGTGTACCACCAAGGGAGTTAAACTTTTTCCTGACTCATTCTGCAGATATATGTATTCATTTTCAGCTCAGTAAGTCAATGCTGCCTGGGGCTGTGCAGCCCTTTCATGGGAACTTGTTGGATATCAGAAACAAATCTTCATGACTTACAAGAATGGGTGCTTGGAATAGATAAAAACAAAACAACCGTGCCCGCCTCCCCCCCCCCCCGCTTCACAACTTCTTGTGGCGGGTATTCATGATCATAGACTATCTCACCTTCTTATTCTGCAGTATCCCGTGTTGCGGGACTGATCTGCCAAAGTGGACATGTTATTTTTGCAGCCTGAATCGTTGTTTTCCTTTGCATGCGTATTATTATTGCATAAGTCATTGTGGGCCTTCGGTTTTTTAAAATTTGTTTTTGTTTTCATGGACTCAACAAAAATGTTTCCAAGCCTTCTCTAGGAGACTTGTTCAGCACGAGGAGCATATGGTTTTCATAGCGAGGAAGATCAACAATAGCTGTAGCAACCCAAGATCCAAATCAGTTGTGTCGGCTTAATCTGCCTGCAATGTTGATGTCGCATCGCAGCACATTTACATTTACCTGGGAGTTTGTATATGCCTTCCAAAGTACCTTCATTTGCTAGAGCAGCAAGCCTTGGGATCGGATCATTAGTACCGCTTTGACTTCATGTGAACTTAACCGGTGGCGAAACCACCTGGGTACATAATTTGATCTCGGTCCAGGCTGAGAAGTAAGGAGTAATTTGATGTTACTCAGATATGCTCAGAGCACATTCATCATCACAGTGGGAAGTGCTGTCTAACTCAAGTGCTGTTTTTTTTAAAGTTGTGTGATGTTGTGGCTAGTGCACTAGATTTGGATGTGGGGAAATTTATGCTCGACATTCTTCTTCTGCCATGAAACGTGCTAAGACCCCAGTCCTAAAGACCCTTTCCTGGGAGCAAGCCACCTTAAAATGAAATGGGCGTTAGTACTCAGCAAAGCTGCTTAAGACAGTTCCCTAATAAGTTCTGGGCAAGGCACAGATTCACTTTCTCTAAATTACCTCACAGGGATGTTGTGAGGATGAAATCGGATCACAAGGGCAGTCGGCCAGTTTAGAGATTGGAAGAAAGGTACTGTAATTAATTGTATGTTTTAGCCAGTTGATCAGTGAATTAAAGGGCCATTCTTATTTCCAAAAGCTTTTTGAGATACTGAAAGGAAGAGTGAGATAAGAGAGTTGAGGGAGGTAGTGCCAGAGGGTAACTGTGTTGGTCTGCAGTGGAACAGATAGATTTGAGTCCAACAGCACCTCAGAGACCAACAAGATTATTGGGGCAGAAGCTTTCATGTGACAAAACTCCCTTTCCCTGATATGTATCTGCCATGATCCTGGGCCTATAGTGGTGCAGCCTGCAGGCTCTAGGGAGGCCTAGTGGCCCCAGGGAAGCCTGTATTAGAGTAGCTCTTAGGACCCACATTTCCCAGGTCCCCTCTGGACCCTGTGATTGGCTAACAGGGGATTTGAAGGGGAAACTAACACCAGCTGAGGAGTAGAGGGTGGTGTCTGGGAAGAGGGAATAAAGGGCCCTGCCCAAAGTGGGGGGGGGGTTTCTCTCTCTCTCTCTGGGAGCAGGGCTGGTGTGAGGCCGCTGCAGAAGGAGGAGGGATCCCTCATCTAAAAGGGGTGAGTCAGTCTGAGACCAGGTACCTAGAGGAGGCAAGGGGCAGTATAGTCAGACGCATTAGGGTTTCTTATTTTATTGCTTTACCTACCTTTGCTGTGCTAATTTTTCCTACGTGTTTTTGAATCACAGTTATTGTTGAATCTCTTTAATCAAACTAGTTTGTGACTCTGCCTGGGTCCTCACGTCTCATTCGGTCACATATAAAGGAAAACCTACTGGGATAGGCATGCACAAAGGGGTCGGGTGGGTGTTCTGAGCCCTCCCGAGGAGACCCATAGCAGAGTGGTGGCAGCCAGTAGGGAACTTTTGTAGCCGCCGCTCACGACAGTATGTGACAAAGGGAGCCCTGATTGAAAGCTTATACTCCGGAAATCTTGTTGGTCTCTAAAACATTACTGGAGTCGAATCTAGAGTTGAGGTAGCGAAAGCTGTTTCTCACTGTTTGAAGGAAAGGCTGTCTGAACGTTTTCTTCTTCTTCTTACAGTAACACACCAGGACCAATACGGTTGCCAAGTGGCACTTACCTTGCCGGCGGGGGACTCCCGTGCCGGCAAGGTATAGAGTTTTCCCTTGTATGGCCGTGGCCCCGCCCCCAGCGTGCCCGGTGTCATAACGTCACTTCCCTGTGACGTGCACGCTGGGGCGGGGTTCCCCCCGGGGCCCGATTCCCCGGCGTCAGGGAACAGGTCTGTGGGGCAGGGGGATTTCCGCCCCCCTGGGGGACTTGGCAGCCCTAAGGACCAAAATGATATATATTGTAATATTATATTATGTCACAGACTGGTTAGAATCTGCCTTTACTGCGTACCCCCACCAATAAATCAAGAGCAGATGTATGTGTTTATTTACTTCGTTTATACCCTACTTTTCTCTCCAGTGTTCTCCATTTTATCCTCACAATAACCCTGGAAGGTAGGTTTCTTACCCTACATATTTTCATTGCTTCACAGTTTTGTGCCTACAGTGCTTGGCCTAATCTGCGGTAGGTCAACAGACTTGCAAAATCTTTTCAATATCAGCAAGTACTGGAAGGGCTGTCATATGGAGGATGGTGCGGAGTTGTTTTCTGTTGCCCCAGAAGGTTGGACCAGAACCAACAGGTTGAAATTAAATCAGAAGAGTTTTCGGCTAAACATTAGGAATAACTTCTTGACAGTTAGAGCAGTTCCTCAGTGGAACAGGCTTCCTCGGGAGGTGGTGGGCTCTCCTTCTTTGGAGGTTTTTAAACAGAGGCTAGATGGTCATCTGACAGCAATGCTGATTCTGTGAACTTGGGCAGATCATGAGAGGGAGGGCAGGAAGGGTTGCATCAGTGCTAAGTTCTTGTGGTCCTTTCTTACACACCCAGGGAAATACTGATTGATACTTTGGGGGTCAGGAAGCAATTTTTCTCCAGGCCAGCTTGGTAGGGATCCTGGAAGTTTTTTGTTATCTTCTGGGCATGAAAAAGAGCCATTGGGGGTGTGTGGGGGAAGGTATTTGTGAATTTCCTGCATTGTGAGGAGGATTGGACTAAATGACCCTTGGGCTCCATTCCAACTCTATGATTCTATGATTCTAAGGTGGTAGAAGGTTGCTGTTCATCTCTTCCGTGAAATATAATTTTTTGATGAAACTCTCTTCCTTGGGGGCTGTCAATCCATGGTGGAACATCTTTTAACAATGTCTTATGGCTAGAAAGGAGGACAAGATGATACACTGGTAGCTTCCAGTTTTATGAAATTGTAGAAATGTATGTGGGCTATCTCGAAGAATGAAATGCGAGGACACAGGGGGAGAAGACAAAATATGGTTTTCGTCACACAATGAATGGATATGTAGACTAAGTAGCCTAAAACATCTAAACCAGCTTTTATGGTGAGATGGGATATTCAAACATCATTTAATTCTAGAAAATGTCATATAAAATTCAGCAAAGTTGGTGGTGGGAAGTGCTGTCAAGTCTCAGCCGACTCATGGCGCCCCACAGGGTGTTCAAGGCAAGAGGCCTTCAGAGATGTTTTGCCATTGTCTGCCTCTGCACCATGACCCTGATATTCCTTGGAGGTCTCCCACCCAAATACTAACCAGGCCCAACACTGCTTAGCTTCCAAAATCTGACAAGATCAGGCATGCCTAGGCTATCCACGTCAGAAAAGTTAGGCAGACGTAAAGGCTAGTTTGTGCATTCATGTATGTCACTTTTCTCATCACTTGATTAAACAACATGCCCCTCCATTGAAAAAGCATCGAGTTGGATCCAGCCACCTTCTCCACTCTGCCCTAACCAATTGTCTTCCATCCTACAGCCCCAGTCCCCCATGGGTTTTGTACATGCAGGTCCCATGATTCTCAGCATAGCCCTTTTGGGTGGTCACCTTTTTTCATCAGCAGAAAAGCTGGTTAGATTCAACCCATTGCGTTTCACAGTATGAAACTTCCATCTCTGGTGCTTGAACTAGGAATGGTGGCTCATTCACACATGAAAGACACCTACATTGGGATGCTACAAAATGATGCTGATGATGATGCGTGCATGAACCAACTCGAAGTCTCATTGAATCCAATGGACATGACTGCTTATGTCACATTGAATCCAATGGAATTGGGCATGACTACATTTCTTCACTCAGCGCTTCTCTTACTCTCCCTTTGGTACCAGTGTGAGAATTGCACTTTGTACCAGTTTATGCCCTATCAGACACTTGCAATTCCACCCCTATTCTTAAGATTTTTGCAATCCTAGGCTGGCCATAAGAACAAGACCTTACCAGGCTTATAGGCCACTGCTATACATAGTTGGTGGGCTGAGTTTGTCCTTGTGGGTCAGTCGCAGCTTATGTATTTCTGCTCTGTACCAACTAGAGAGAATTAAAAGAGCCTAGAGGAAGAAGTAAAGAGTGCTTGGAATTGATTGGGACTGAGCAAGAACACTTCCTCCTGAGGGATTATGCCCAAAATTCAGATTCACATCTCTGTTTTTCAACCTTGATGTGAAAGTTTATGACTGCCTAAGGATTAGGAATGGGTGGGGCCATGGCAGAATGTCTACCGAACATCTCCTTGGCATGCAGAAGATCCCAAATGAGAGCCAGCTTGGTGTAGTGATTAGGAGCGTGGACTCTAACTTGGGAGAACTGGGTTCGATTTCCCCACTCCTTCACATGCAGCTGCTGGTGTGACCTTGGGTCATTCACAAGTTCTCTCAGAGCTGTTCTCTCAAGAGCAGTCCTTGAAAGAGCTCTCCCAGCCCCACCTACCTCACAGGGTGTCTGTTGCAGGGAGGGGAAAGGAAAGGAGATTGTAAGCCGCTCTGAGACTCCAAGTGAATGGTGGGGTATAAATTCAATCCCTTATCTCTTCTTCTCTTCTTCAAAATGTGTGTTACCTCTGTATAGAATAGTACATTGAAAAGTTTTCCCCCCTCCTCTTTGTTGCAAGGAAGTATGGTCTATGAGCTCAAAACAGTCTATTTCTTTGTTCAGTGGTGGCGAAAGGTTAATATAGGAGTAATTAGTGGGCTGCTTTATGGGAATAATTTGCAAAGGAAACGATACATGTTGCACAAAAATCGTGCTAACTCCCCAACAGATTTGTCCTTATTATAGTAATAAAAAACCCTTCACACGCAGTGTATAAAAAGGCAAGCCTATCTCATATATCATCTGCTCCACCAAATGCATTGTCATCAAGGAGACAAGCTTCTGCCAATTTGTTTTTTGGAACAGATGCTTTGGGAATATATGATGTACAGTATGGCACTCTGGAAAATATATATCCATCTGTGATCATTTCATGTTTGCAAAAGCAAACTCCTAATGGGATGTCTTCATCCCATTAGTCTCCTGGAGCAAGCAGGTTGCCCAGCAATCAACAGGCCGCCGAGACCCTGGCACCAAATGTTTGGCCTCTGTGATCACTCCTCAAAAACCGTTTGGCTTCCTAGAGATGCTCTTTCTTAGGTAGAATTCCCAAATCAGTTCCGCCTTTACCTTGATCACAGAATCATACAGTCATAGAATGTTAGCATTGGAAGGGACTTTGCAGGTCATCTAGTCCAACTCCCTGTACTCTGCAGGAGCATAGGCAAAAGATAGCCCTACATACCTACATACCTACAACATATCCGAAAGATGATTGTCCAGCCTCCGCTTGAAATCGTCCCGCGAAGGAGCATCCACCACCTCCCGAGGCAGACTGTTCCACTGCTCAACAGTTAGGAAGTTTCTCCTGATATTTAGCTGGTTAACGACTCCCCTGTAATTTCCACCCATTAGATTTAGCCTTGCAATCTGGAGCAAGAGAGAATAGATCCGCTCCCTCTTCTACATGACAGCCCTTCAAATACTTGAAGACAGCAATCTTGTCCCCTCTAAGCCTTCTCTTTCCCAGGCTAAACATACCCAACTCGTTCAGCCTTTCCTCATAAGATGTGAACCCTTATGGACTGCCCAGGAAGTAGGAATGGGCAGGGCCATGGCATAATGGTAGAGCACCTGCTTGGCATGCAGAAGATCCTCAACCCAATCCCCTCCACCCCCGTATCGCCAGTTAAAGATAAGGCAGTAGGTGAGGTGGGAGATCTCTGCTTGGCACCATGGAGAGCTCCTGCCAGACTGAGGGGACATGTGTGACCTTGATGGACCAATGGTCTGATTCAGTGTAAGGCACCAGGTGTGTTTGTCCTTGTGTCCATGTGTGAACCCCCCACCCGCCCCGTGTAGGTTCAGCACATGCAATGCCTGAGGGTCAGTGACAGTGTTTGCTGCCATGTATATATCCATTTAGTTCCCCCTGAAGATCTAAAGAGGGTTGGGCAACCACTTCCTTCAGCCTCCTTTCTCTCATTTTTAAGAGGGAGGAATCCGATGCAGAACGGCTGCAATCTAGGTCAACAACACAAAAACATATTTCAGGCTTAGACTCGCCTTCTTTGGAGGTTTTTAAGCAGAGGCTCGATGGCCATCTGATGACAGCAGTGCTGATTCTTTGCGCTTAGGCAGATCGTGAGAGAGAGGGCGGGAAGGGCTGCATCAGGGCTTAGTTCTCATGGCCCTTTCTTACATGCCCAAGGAAATGCTGATCGCCACTTTGGGGTCAGGAAGGAATTTTCTCCAGGCCAATTTGGCCATGGATCCTGGAGGGTTTTTTTTATTTGTTTGGGGGATTTTCCCCCCATCTTCTGGGCATGGAGCGGGGGGGTCACTGGGGATGGGAGGGGAGGTAGTTGTGAATTTCCTGCATATTGCAAGGGGTTGGACTGGATGACTCCGATGGTCCCTTCCAACTCTATGATACTGTAGAATGATTTTGCATAGGATTGCTTGTTCATTCCTTGAACCCTCACATTTTGGGCTGTCGTTTCCCACTTGAGGCTGATCCCGGTACAGTGTGCGGCTAGGACTTTGCGGCCTACTTCTGGCAAATGTTTTTGTGGGTAGAGGCAGCTGATTATGTGCAGCGTGGAAAGGCCTAAGATAATGATGTCAGGATAGCAGTCAATTTCACAAGACGTTAAGGAGGAGGGCAGCTAATGCAGGGAGCTGGGGTAGAAAGAGGGCTGATCTAGCATAGAAGGTTCTCTGAGCCAGGAGGACGCTGGCTCAGATCTTAGCCAGAGATCGGCTGTATTACCTTCGGCAATCCAGTCCCTCTGAGACTCAGCCGCCAGTATTTAATGATAATGATGGCACGGCATGCTGAAACTGTTGCAAGCATCATTATGATGATATGTGTGAAACACCTCCTGCACTGAGATACTGAAAGTGGTAAACAGATGCTCATTATTAACACAGGGCTGCCATTTTCATCGGTAGCTTTGCGTTTGGGCTACCACCTAGTCCCTGCGCTTTGACACACACCCCCTGGGAAAGTCTTGTGGTACTCCTGAGTGTTCAAAGTAGCACAATGTGGCATCCAGGACCTGGGAAATAATGAAGTGGTTCACCTAATTAAAACGAAACACCTTCCAGTCCTTCACAATGCTAAATAGGGGAGAAAAAGATTACAAAAGGAAGAAGATTAAAGGGAGAGGGAGAGAGCGAGAGAGGGTGTTGTCTGTGCTGGCGAGAGTTGTGCCACCAGCCTTCCATCCCTATTTAACCTTGAACAATTTCCATTTCACAGGGAGAAATGGTAATGAACCCACTTATCTATGAAACATGCCCACCTGGTGTTAAGTTGTAGTGGCTCTTGAAGGGGATGTGAGTTGATTGTCACAGGCCTGAACACCTGAGGAAAGGGAAGAGGGCACTCTGCCAATGCAGAGAGGACACCTGCAGGTTTTGCAAATTTCCAGCCATTAATAGTGTTTGGGAGATCGGGCCAGAAGCCGCATACCAGAAGGGGTAAACAAACGGCTTTCTTGCAAAAAAGAAGAGAGAAGAGAAAAGACGACTGAGGGGTGACATGACTGAGGTTTACAAGATTATGCATGGGAAAGAGCAGGTAGAGAAAGAGGTACTTTTCTCCCTTTCTCACAATACAAGAACTCGTGGGCACTCCATGAAATTGCTGAGCGGTCGGGTTAGAACGGATAAGAGGAAGTACTTCTTCACCAAAAGAGTGATTAACACATGGAATTCACTGCCACAGGAGGTGGTGGCGGCTACAAGCATGGACAGCTTCAAAAGGGAATTAGATAGGCATATGGAGCAGAGGTCCATCAGTGGCTATAAGCCACAAGGTATAGATAGGGACTCTGGGCAAGTGATGCTCTGTAATCTTGGTGCTTGGGGGGGGGGTCAACAGTGGGAGGGCTTCTAATGTCCTGGCCCCACTGGTGGACCTCCTGATGGCACCTGGTATTTCTGGCCACTGTGTGACACAGAGTGTTGGACTGGATGGGCCTTTGCCCTGATTCAACATTGGCGTCTCTTATGTTCTTATGTTATGTTCTTATGTAAGGGGGTGAGCTGCTGAAGAAAAGGAACTGGGAGGGAACAAACAAACAGCACAGCAGCTTCTGTGTTCAGGAAGGAGGGAGCCGCCCTTTGACCTGCAGGGCCGAAAGATCAGCTGGGTGAAAGGGAAGGGTGAATTTGCAAGGCTACAGCTGGCAAAGAGCAAGCGCAAGGACAAGGGGGGACTCAGAGGCCAAGTTCAGACTGGCAGTTTGGCCCGGCAGCCAAACGTTTCAGGAGCGGATGAAAGGGGCGGGTTCACACAGGCACATCTTTCAGTTGGTCCCCCCGGCTGTACTCAAGCCGTCTTGTGCCGCTTCCCCCCCCCCCAGTTTAAAAAGTACCAGGTGAAAGTGGTAGCAAACCATGTGTAGAGCGGGATGAAAGATATGCAAATTTGCTTTTTTATCAACATCAAATTAGACTGTGTGAAAGAGCCACATGAGGCTCCCGAGCTGCAGTTTGGCCACCCCTGGTCCACAGCATCACAAAACTGTGATCACAAGCTTCTCCAGACTGGATGTTAAGAAACACACAGGCCCCCTGTGTGCCCCCATCCTACAGAAGGGGCCCTCATCCTACCTTGTTTCCAAAGGACTAAAGTCAAACCAGAGAATCTCTGCAGTAGAAACTGAGACAGGGGGCATTTTTGCACTGCAGCAGAACCGGTGCAATGGACCGGGTACCCAGCATAACAAAATGTTTGTTACTATAAACGGTTTGTTACTACACTGCTCTTAAATACAGTCTTGTGTCACCAGGACTTTTTTTGTAGAAAAAGCCCAGCAGGAACTCATTAGCATAATAGGCCACACCCAACAGCAGACACTCATTAGTATATTAGGCCACACCCCCTGGCAGCTCAGCTGACGGCATATTAGGCCACACCCCCATGCCTTCCCTTGGCTTGCCCAGGCAAGCCAGCCCTTGCACAGGCCAGGGGAGGCATTTAAATGTCTCCCCAATCCTTCCAGGCCCCGCCGGCCCACCTGCCTCAAAGTCGCCGGGGGGGGTCGCTCTCCAGGCCTTCCCTCCGTAGCCACCCATGCAGAGGTTTTGGCTGTAGTGGGCGTGGCCAACTCTGAAGCCAGCCGGAACTCCGTTCCTGTGCGTTCCTGCCCCAAAATAGCCCTGCTTGTCACCCAGCAGGATAGGAATGAGGACTTGAGATGGAAAAGTGAGCTGTAAGCTGCTCTAAGACTCCTTTGGGTAGTGAAGGGAAGGGTATAAATCCATCGGAGCCCCCTAGCGACCGAGGTGCAGAACACCTTTAGTGCTGGGAGCGTAGTCAACTGCCTAGCACTCGTAAATATTGATGCCCAACCCGAGCCTGGGATTGTATGTCAGTAGGTCTGCTAGTGTGGATGTAGCGGTGTGCTGTTATGTGAGTGTGTGGTGGATGAATGCAGTGATGGTTTGTGATTGTCGGGGGCTTAGTTGATTAGTTAGTTTAATACCCCTGACATTATCAGTTAGGAATTGCTTTTCTTTTTTCTCTTTGCATAGATAGCACTTGTATTTTCAGTAGCAGAAGTGATAGCAGTTTAATTGCTGCAGCTGGATTGGTTGTGACCTTTGTTATTGGTTTTTTTGGTGGCCTGAAGCATAGCGGAGACTGCCAGCTGATTAATGTACGGGCAACAAATTCCAGTGCTCTTGGGAAGAGGGAAGTTCGGCGGTGGGTCTAGGCAAGGTGTGAAGGAAAGGGCGCGGAGAAATAGAGTGGCTCAGCGCCCTCCCAGCCTACGACTTATCCCGAGGGTGGCTGGTAGAGGGGCCAGGATTGGGAACCCCCCTCTGTCATTGGTATTGTGCAACGCCAGTTCTATCAACAATAAAGCCGAAGTCCTGCGGGTCTTCGTGCAGAAACAACAAGCTGACCTGGCGTGCATGACTGAGACCTGGGTGCGGGAGGGTGAGACAGTAGCTCTCGCCCAACTTGCCCCGCCCGGGTTCTCGGTCCTCCATCAATCATGGACTAGGGGGTGGGGGGGAGGTGTGGCTCTATTCATTCGGGAGGCTTACTCCTTCAGGGCGCTCCTGCAGGTAGGGATCACGGGCGTTGAGTGTGTCGGTGCGATGCTGGAGGCTGAAGAGAGTTTGGCTATTTGGTTGGTGTACCGACCACCTAACGCGCCGGCCAATAGTCTGCCATCCCTGCTGGAGGCCTTATCAGGCTGGGCACTGGAGCAACCTAGGCTGATTGTCTTGGGTGACTTCAACGTCCATGCTGAGGATGCGACCTCCAGCCGGGCTGTGGATCTAGTGTCATCCATGGCGGCACTGGGACTCTCTCAGTTCATCTCGGCTCCCACGCATAGAGCTGGTCACATGCTCGACTTGATCTTTGCGGCAGGAGTGACGGTGGACCGAATCACTGCCCTGGCACTGCCATAGTCGGACCACCACGCCCTGAGGGCCCATCTGAATGTTCCACCCCGACCCTGTTTAGGTGGCGAGCTGATTTTGGCTTGCCTGCGGAGCCAATTGGACCCGATGCGGCTCCAGATGGCTTTGCTGGATCCGAGGCCCCCTGGTGGTTCATTAGATGAGCTGGTGGAGGATTGGAACTGCAGACTTTCCTCAGCCATTGACGAGATCGCTCCCAGGTGCCCTCTCCACACTCGTGATAGGCGAGCACCCTGGTATACCCAGGAGTTGCGGCTGCTGAAGCGACAACTGAGACGGCTAGCGATGGTGGTGCCGTGTTCTCGACAAAGTGTCAAGAACATCCTATAGGATGTTTATAAGATCCTATGAGATGGCAGTTAAGGCCGCAAAGAGAGATTTCTATGCGACCTCGATTGCATCTGCTAGCTCACGCCTGGCCCAATTATTTAGTGTAATTCAGTCCTTGACAGCTCTGCCTCAGGGCAGGCAAAATGCTAGGGAATTGGATTTAGGCTGTGAGGCATTTGCGAGCTACTTCGCAGATAAAGTCTTGGTTCTCCACTGCGACCTCCCTGCCACAATTGAAACAGTTAAGGAACTTGAGGCCCCTTGCACGTCTTTGGTGCCGGGTTTAGTGTGTTTTGACCCACTCAGCCTGGAGGAAGCTGACAGGTTGCTTGTATCGGTGCGCCCAACCACTTGCGACCATGATCCGTGCCCCTCCTGGCTCATTAAAGCAGGCCACAAGGGGTTTTGAGGTGCACTGTGGGAGATTGTCAATAAGTCCCTCGTTGAGGGACGGTTCCCCGGAGCACTCAAGGAAGCGATGGTCCGTCCTCTCCTGAAAAAACCATCTTTGGACCCGACCGAATTGGCCAATTATCATCCGGTTTCCAATTTGCCCTATTTGGGCAAACTTATCAAGAGGGCGGTGGCGCCACAGCTACAGGGCTATCTGGATGAGGCTTCCATCCTCAATCCCTTCCAGTCCAGCTTTCACCCGGGCCACGGGATGGAGATGGTGCTGGTCACTCTTACTGACAATCTCCGTAGGCATCTGGATTGAGGTGGCGTGGCAGCACTGGTGTTGTTAGATCTGTCGGCTGCGTTTGATACGGTCGACCACCAGTTGCTGGCCCACCGCCTTGCTGTCATGGGAATTCAGGGGCTTGCTCTTCAATGGTTTGCCTCTTTTCTCCAAGGTCGGGGACAGAGGGTGGCGATTGGGGACCAGCAGTCCCGAAGGCACCCCCTTGAGTGTGGGTGTCCCAGGGAGCTGTGTTATCCCCTATGTTGTTCAACATCTATATGCGCCCCCTCGCCCAGATTGCCCGGAGGTATGGGCTCGGGTGTCATCAATATGCTGATGATACCCAGCTTGGGCGGCCAGTCAGACTCCAGTCCCGATGACTTCTATCGGGTGTTACAAACCGTGGCTGGTTGGCTCAGACTGAGTCAGTTGAAATTAAACCCGGCAAAGACGGAGGTCCTGGGCCTGAGTCAGATCAGTTTAGGGCTGGGGCTCCCTCTCCCAGCCTTCAACGGGGTGCCTTTGGTGCCTTTGGTGCCTCCGTGGGAGGTTAGGAGCTTTGGTGTGCTCCTGGACTCCTCACTAACGATGGAGGCCCAGGTGGCGGCCGCTGCCGAGTTGGCCTTTTACCATCTGCAGCTGGCTCAGCAGTTGGTCCCCTACCTTGACCGTGAGGACCTGGACACTGTGATCCATGTGATGGTCACCTCGAGGTTAGACTACTGTAACACTCTCTACTTGGGGCTGCCTCTGTCACAAATCCGGAAGCTACAGCTAGTGCAGAATGCTGAAGCCAAGCTGTTGATGGGCCTCTCTAGGTAAGACCATGTCCGGCCTGTGCTGCAAGTGCTGCACTGGCTGCTGATAGCATACTGGATTCGCTTCAAAGTGCTGGTTCTTACCTTTAAAGCCCTGAATGGGTGGGGTCCGGCTTACCTAAGGGACCGCCTCTCCCTGTATGTTCCCCCAAGAGCACTACGATCGGGGAGTCTCCATCTCCTGGAAGTTCCAGGCCCTCGAGACGTTAAGGTTGCCCCTACTAGGGCCAGGGCGTTTTCGGTGGCGGCTCCTACCTGGTGGAATGAGCTCCCAGGGGAGATCCGGGCCCTGCGGGACCTTGTGCAGTTCCGCAGGGCCTGCAAGACAGAGCTCTTCCACCAGGCTTTTGAGTAGGAGCCGCCGCCGCCACTATTCCACCACCGCTGTACTGTTACACCACTTTACCCCTATCATGCATGGTATGCGTCGCCAGGCGGAAGTGGGCAGAACATCATCACTGGAGTCCTCGCTATTTAATAAAGCTGGCCGTCGAATTGGGACTACTGTCCATCTTGGGGATCTATATATAGGATAACATCAGAGCACCTTAAACATTTTTAATGGGATTTTATTGTGGAGGTTTAATGCTGTTTTATTGTATTTTATCTATTTAATTCTGGCATTAGCCATATGTTAGCCGCCCTGAGCCATTCGGAAGGGCGGGATATAAATCCAAAATGAATAAATAAATAAAATAAATCTCTCCTCCTCCTCCTCCTCTTCTTCTTCTTGACAGCATTGAGCCGCTTTTCTGGCCACCATACAAATCCTTCCTGCTTTCACCCTCTCTGAGATGCTCTCCTTTGTTAAGCATATCATTCCAGGGTTAGTAGGAGTCGGTATTTTCCTCTGAGCAAATATGCCACGCTGGATGGGTGTCTTTTGCACATCAAAATGCTGACATTTTCTTTAAAAGCACTCCTTCCTACAACTGATGACATGTCTTCGGGGATCCGCCTGTTAGTGACAGGGAGAAGACAACCCAAACATGTCTAATTTTGAAATTAACCCCTCCGCAAAGAAAAGTAGCAGGCTAAATGAAGACTTATTAAGCAAAGGAGACATGAGGTTCAGGAACAGTGGTTTCCCATTGGTCCATCCCAAGAACCAGGTAATCCAAAGTGGCATATTGGATTATGCATGCATCAGCAGTTATGATTTATGGTGCCTGTTAGCACCCTGTCAGCCGCTGATGGGATTGGGAGCTAAAAATAAACCTGCAGTAAGTTTCCACACCTGTCTGTGGTCTGTCTGGATTGGGGTCCCTTGTAGAAGAGAGGGGGAAGGAACAACTCCAGCCATTCAAGCCAAGCCAAATGAAATAAAGCCAGATTTCTAGCAGAAGTAGGTTTGCAAATATATATTTATTTAAATACATCTGCACACATGAAGCCGCCTTATGCTGAATAAGATCACTGATCTACCGAAGCCCTTCCCTCAATTACAGCAGCTCTTCAGAGTCTTAAGGTGAGGGTTTTCACATCACCCACTGCCTGGTCCTTTTAACTGGAGAGGCCACGGGCCCTTCTGCATGCCAAGCAGATGCTCTCAGGTCCGTAGCGACGGTGGGGCATTTGGGGGGTGGAGACCCACCCCGGACGAGCCCTGCCCCACCCTGGGAGAATGCCAGACCCCTGCAGACCTCCCACCCCGGTGCACTTCATCCCGCAGTAGCAGGGAGGCTGGGGAAGGAAAGGGAAGCCACCCCTGCCCTTCTGGTCAGTTTCACTCCTCTCCCATCGGCTGTTAGGTTTAACAGCCCAGCCAGACTGGATGCTCTAGCCAGTTTGGGTTAGTGGTTAAGTGCGCGGACTCTAATCTGGGGGAACCGGGTTTGATTCCCCACTCCTCCACTTGCACCTGGCTGGATGGCCTTGGGCAAGTCATAACTCTGGCACAGCTGTTCTTGAAAAAGAGCTGTTTCTGTCAAGAGCTCTCTCAGCCCCACCTACCTCACAGAGTGTCTGTTGTGGGAAGGGGGAGGGAAAGGAGATTGTGAGCCGCTCTGAGACTCCCTTGGGTAGTGAAGGGTGGGGAATAAATCCAATCTCCTCCTCCTCCTCCTCCTCCTCCTCCTCCTACCACTGAGCCACAGCCCTTCCCTCAATTAAGATATCTACATCCCAGCTTAGAGGCAAGGTGGCTAATGAAGCAAGCCTTCCATGATGGTCACAAAGGGTTAGGCAAGTCAGTATGTCATGGCAAAATAAAAGAAACACTCTGGCAGTACCATAACGGCTAACAATATTTATTTCAATATCAAAACTCATTTAGTAGTATTTAAAGTGCCTCTAGATATAAAAAAAATAAAAATAAAGCAATAATAAGATATAAGCGTGCAAGAACAAAATAGCAGTCAGTCACCAAGATAAACAAATGGTAAGAAGAACCAGATCGGCTAAAGCGATTTGGTGGTGGACAATGCCGTCATCTCACAGCTGACTTATGATGACCCAAGTAGAGTTTTTGAGATGTGGTCAGGGGAAGGCTGGGTAAGGATAGTAAAATGGAGGAGGAGGAGAAGAAGAGGAGGAGGAGGAGGAGGAGGAGGTTGGATTTATACCCCGCCCTTCACAACCCAAAGTTGTCTCAGAGCGGCTTGCAAACTCCTTTCCCTTCCCTTCCCCTCCCCACAACAGACACTCTGTGAGGTAGGTGGGGCTGAGAGAGCTCTTGACAGAAACTGCTCTTTTTCAAGAACAGCTGTGCCAGAGTTATGGCTTGCCCAAGGTCATCCAACCAGGTGCAAGTGGAGGAGTGGGGAATCAAACCCAGTTCTCCCAGATTAGAGTCCCACACTTAACCATGACACCAAAGTGGCTCTCCAACCTGGTGTTCCAACCTGGACAGAAATTTAGGATAAGAAAATATTCCAACCTGGACAGAAGACTTTAGACAGCTGGAGTGAAATATGGGGGTAGTCATTGTGCTCCCATAGTGAGGGGTTTTTTTGTTTTGCTTTTTCTACACAGCTGCCAAGTATGGAATTGATGCTTTGGTAAAGGTGGATCTGTTAAACCAGTGTCTCTTGCAGTTTTACTACAGGAAGTGTACTTGACAGCATTATACAACTTAAACTGAGAAGTTCTTATACATTTTCAGGGCCCTCCCCCCCGCCTGCCATTTTCTTGGTAAGAAATCGCCTCCCTAGAAAAGAGTGAAAATGGGTGCAGATGAATAAAATAACCCGTCAAGAGTGTGCCGCTTCTGTTTTAAGAGAAAAATCTGGGGCTGTGTTGTCGTGTTTTCCAGCTTACAGATCCCTTGAAATACAGGCAGGTGGAATTTTCCAAAGCAAACAGTTGTGGAGATTAATTGACATACGTATCCATGGATGGTTTTAAGCCATGTGATAGCTGCTAGCTTGTTTCCTTTAAAAAAAAATCACAGTATTTTTCTAATCTCTTAACAGAGTGGGCTTTTTTTTTTTGCTTTCGCTGAGGTTGCTGCTGATACAAAGCAGGTTTTCCTCTGAGCGTTATCGAGTCGATAAGCCTCTGTGTCATTTTGCCATGAGCACACTTGGCTGGTTCGAGCACAGCGGTGCTAGACGGAGTTGTTGATTGGAAATTTCCAATTGGACTCGAGGAGAAGAGGAACAGATTCTGCCGGCCTGTCTTCTCTGATCAGCTGTTTCAATAGCACAGCAAGCCACCACCCAAGGAAGACTAGCGTTAGATTAAAACGTCATGCCATTATCGCACACGGCTCTAAGTGATCCTGGATATTCTATTATCTGCTTCATATCGTCCAAAATTGAATTTCAATGTTGGTTGGATATATTAATATCTCATATCCTGCAGCTATGAATTTCCTCTGAAGGTTGGGTTTTATTTCTTAATCAGTATGATCGTCTCCCGTGTGGGCACCTGATAAAGTGGCGGTGGCTGTTAGTGGTATACATACAATGTGCTATCAACAATGCCAGGTCAAGACATTGGGCTGGATCCCAGTGGCAGAATGCAGCTTTCCAACCTCCTCCTCCCATTGCAGCCCACTGATCTCTACCAAATGCCACTCCTGGGGGGTTGGGGACCCCGCTGAATGACATGGGGGGTCTGCAGCAGTGGGGAGAGGGAATCGGTGAAAATTGCCTGTTTCCTCTGGCTCCACTCCATCGAGTTGGATCCAGTAAGCTTTTATGCCACGGAAAAGTAAGAGTCTTCTTTGACCTCACCCAGAAAGCCAATGCTGAGAATCGGGGGACCTGCGTGTACCAAAGCCATATGGGACAGGAGCTGTTGTATGGAGGCGAATTGGGTGAGAGTGAATGAAAGAGCTGGTGGGATCCAACCCACTGTGCTGCCCAAGGCCACTCACACTACCACCTCCATCTTGCTGTATCTTTGCCTCTCCTTCCCTCTGCGGCCCTCTCCATCTCAGTTCATGATATAATCCTCCTTGCGGATCACCTATAACTCTTTCCAAGCTCCCGTGCAATTCCTGTTGGAAGTGATGTCCCTGCCTCCACCTCTAGACTTCATGGCAAGAGAGACTGGATAGCTGGATAGGTACACTGACCTTTCTTCCTGTGTTTACCCTTCTGCCACTGTCCCCTTTGAACTGGGGACTCTGTTCTCAGGGACAATTTCCTTCCTTCCTTCTCTTTGAAGATGAACTCTCTCCGTGCATGCATGAAGAGGGACAACATGCTGTCCTCTCTTGGAACCATGGGCCTCTTGCCATCTGCTTCCATCCTTTAACTAGTAAGTTAGTACTCTGTCCTGTCCAGTGTTCCCTCTAAGCTGAGTTAGAGTGAGCTAGCTCACAGTTTTTTAGCCTCTGGCTCACACATTTTTGTCTCAGCTCAGGAAGGGATGGCTCCAGAGCAAACTGATTTATGCAGCATCCAAATTCCTCGCTCACAACTTTAATGCCAGCAGCTCACAAAGTAGAATTTTTGCTCATGAGACTCCACAGTTTAGAGGGAACATTGGCTCCTGTCTCTACTCTTTCCCGTCCAAAGTGTACTTCTCAAATGAAGAGAGAAGTGTTTCTCTTCTAAACTTGCAAAGCGGCACTGTGTAGCTTTGTAAACTGAGTAACCTGGTAAAGTAACGCTGCTGCATGTGTAGCTTTATTTAAGCACTCTGCTAACCAGTGGGAACTGGACTAACTACACCAGTTAACCGTCCAAAAAATTCCGTCATTTCACAGGAGTTCGGCCATCATTTTGGTTGCCCTGGCAATCCTGCCAAAGACAGTGGTAGCTAGAGGAAGCAAAATGATGGCTGAATTCTTGCATTGGGGGGGGGAGATCTCATGAGAATTTGGTAAGCTCTCTAGGTCATATGTTGCTTGCTGCACTATTTTTGAAAGAGGGCAAGGAGCAGTAGCTGCCCAAATCTCAGGGTACAGTGGCATAGGTGCCAGGCAGGAAGGCGAGACAGAAAGTGTGCAACAGGAAGGCAGGACAGGAGACTGGAAGTCAAAAACCCCTGCTTTGAGTGATAGTTCACTCTTTGTAAAGGTGGCCCTAGTGACCAAACATTCTGTTATTGTGCTTGGGGGGGGGGAGCAGCACTTTCCGAAGATCTTTCCAGGCGTGGGCATGACACAGTTTAAGCTTAGACATGAGATTCCTATCCTACACTTAGCGCAGATTGTTTTAGGGCATGCCTGGCCCCCCCCCCCCCAAAATCAGGACTTTGTAGTTAGGAACTTGGAATGCAAGATTTTAGTCACAGGCTTTCTCCTCCTTCCCCAGACTGGCAATGGTGTGACGATGCCCAATGGCTTTCCTCTCAGCCTTCAACTTGGCAGAGTAGGCTTGAGGGAACAAGGTCTTCAGAGCAAAAAGGTCTAGGCTACATATTAGCCTGGTGAGTGATCATCCACACTGTTATCATCAACACTGTTTGTGGATTGTGCATAAAAGGCAGGGGTCCCTGAGATTTGCAGGGAGGAAATCCAGTCTTTTATCTTGCTTCCCCTGTTGTCTTCTTTGTCGTTGACC
>NW_015160907.1:132245-132582 GCF_001447785.1 Gekko japonicus
CCGGTTTTGCGCTTCGCCGTTGCCCCCCCCCCCCCCGCTGGCCCTGGCCCTTCCTCTTTGATCCTTCTGGGTTGTTGTTTTTTTGAACTCTTCCGACCCTCCCACCTTCTCCTCTTCCTCCTGCTGGGCTCACTTACCCCGCAGTGGGACCAGTGGCACCCTAACACTCCTCCATGAAATGTCTGTTAGCTGTGCCTGGCCCCAGTCTTTGCATTTATCGATCCACGCTGGGGACATTTTTTCCCAACACCCCCCCCCCTATAAATACAATGCCAAGCAGTTACTTTCGAGCCAAGGTTTCACTTTGCTCAACCAATAAAGGACGCGAATGATAAAT
>NW_015160907.1:132744-151933 GCF_001447785.1 Gekko japonicus
TATATATATATATATATATACACACACACATACACACACATACACATACATACATATACATATATATATACATATACATATACACACACACACACATATATACATATACATACACACACACACACACACACACACACACACATATATATATATGAATTGATAGTTTGTTGGGACAACTCAGGGACTGCAGACAAAGCGACTCCCTTTAACAGAACAGATATTCTCATTTTAAAAAACAGTATCACATTGTAACAATATAACTTTGAAGGAAAATCTTAACTCAGATTTTCTTGAGGCTAATTTCTCTTACTGTGCCCAGATCTCGGAAGCTAAGCAGGGTCGACTCTGGCAAGTACTTGGATGGGAGACCTCCTTAGAATACCAGAGGCAGGAAGCGGGGCCAGCTTTATTCAGCCCACCTCTCTGAATATCCTCCAGGCCCCCAGTAGGGGTCAGTCACCAGAGGTCACCATGACTTCCAAGTGCACACACATGCACACTGTCCGTCTCCTGCAGCAATCAGTTCCCAACAGCTTTCCTTCAAAGAAGTAACGTTTATTGAGACATTGAGAGAATGCAGATATCTTAACACTTTAAGTGTTAGAACTGGCCTAAAGCGTGTGAAGCAAGCGGATATACATTATTCAAGAGGGTCCCCTGATGGCTCGGGTCCAATCAGAGGCCAGGTAGAAACCCGCCAAAGTAACGGGCAATTATTCTCGGGAGAAACGTACACTAGACACTCCAGGTCGAACGCTTTGGTTACGTAGATAAAGAAAGACTGGGAATACTGCAGAAATGAAAGTTAAAATTCCAGAGTCTTCCTTCACACCCATGACAGCTAGAACAGACAGAGGCCTAGCTGACACACAAACACATACACATGCACGTATGAAAAATACAAAAATATACCAAAAAATTAAATACTCCCCTTACGCAAGGAACTCAACTAATGAACAATGAGAACAGGAAGAATAAAACGGGATATAACATCCCTCCTTATTTTCTCTCCTGCCAATGTATGTATTTTTGCATCATTAAGGCACTGTGGTAAGCAATTAATTCTAATGATTGTTGAAAGAGGGCCTGTCATACAAACATAAGAGCTATTGATTCATTTTCTTGCCCTCCTATAAACTAATTGTCACCTCTAAAATGTGTCACGTCTCTGACTACTATCTGTTGTAAAAATTATGGTTGTGTCTGTCGACTTCATATGAGGAATATGAATTTAAGGTGACTCATAACATATTGATGGTACTTTACATCAGCTGTGTTAAGGTGGGAACGGGGTGTGTGTGTTGTAGTTGACATGATTCTGGTAACTCTGGCTGTGCAAGAAAGCATTTATTTATATGTATTTATAAATTCAATTTATAGCCCGCCCTCCCCGCAGCACGGGCTCAGAGCGGCTCACAAATAGGCATAAGCCAACAGATAAAACAAATTAAAACCATATAAAATCATTACTACATTTACATCAAAATAAGGGCCCATCACTCCTTGGCAAATAGAAGGGGAAGTCGTCCAAGTAGTGACAGACTTCACGTTCCTGGGATCCCAAATCACCACAGACTGTGACTGCAGCCATGAAATTAAAAGACGCCTGCTACTTGGGAGGAAAGCGATGGCGAACCTAAACAGCATGATAAAAAGTAGAGACATCACCCTGCCAACAAAAATACGCATGGTCCAAGCAATGGTATTCCCAGTAGTCATGTATGGCTGCGAGAGTTGGACTATAAGGAAGGCCGAGCGCCGAAGATTAGATTCTTTTGAACTATGGTGCTGGAGAAGACTCTTGAGAGTCCCTTGGACTGCAAGAAGATCAAATCAGTCAATCCTAAAAGAAATCAACCCTGACTGTTCCCTGGAAGGCCGGATAATGAAACTGAAGCTCAAATACTTTGGCCACCAAATGAGCAGGGAGCACTCACTGGAGAAGACCCTGATGCTGGGAAAGATTGAAGGTCAAAGAAGACGGGGACGGCAAAGGATGAGATGGTTGGACAGTGTCATCGAGGCAACGAACATGAAACTGAGCAAACTTCAGAGGACAGCGGAAGACAGGAGGGCCTGGCGGGATCTAGTCCATGGGGTCGCGAAGAGTCGGACTCTACTGTGCGACTGAACAACAACAAAGGGCTCTAGCTGTTCCAGTCTGATCTTCCACCAAGATGACATCACAAGATGGTACATGATCTACTCAATGCTCTCAGCTCCACGTGGCACTGTCGTTCTCTCTTCCCAGGGCCAGACAATACCGATGGTAACATAACGATGGTACAGTAGTGGTGGCGGCTCCTACTTGAAAGCCTGGCGGAAGAGCTCCATCTAGCAGGCCCTGCTCCTTGGAACAAGTCTCCTTGGAAGTAAGTCCTATGTTATTCAGTGGGGCTTACTCCTCAGAAACTGTCCTTAGGACTGCAGCCTCACAGTACAACCCTAGGAATACTGTACCAGGGAGCAGGTCTTACTGAATAGACTTGAGTCTCCATATCTCAAGAAGGACATTGCAGAGCTGGGAAAAAGGGCAGAGGAGGGCGACCAAAATGATCAGGCGGTTGGAGCACCTTCCCTGTGAGATGACTAAAGAGATGACTAAAGGGTGGGGGGGGGATGATAGAGGTTTATAAAATTGCACATGGAATGGAGAGACCGGACAAAGAGAAATTCTTTTCCCTCTCCCCAAACACTAGAACTTGAGGGCATCCAATGAAGCTGATGGGCAGTAGGAAATACTCCTTTACACAGAGGGAGATTAAAATGTAGGATTTGCTGCCAGAGGATGCAGGGATGGCCACTGGAATAACCAGCTTTAAAGGGGGATCAGATGGGTTCATGGAGGATAAGTCTATCAACGGTTACTAGCCATGGTGACTGAGGGGAACCTCCACATTCAGCCGGATGTGACGTGATGACACCGGGCACGCTGGGGGCGAGGCCACAGCCATCTGAGGGGGAAACATAGAGTTTTTCCCTCAGATGGCTGTGGCCCCGCCCCCAGCGTGACCGGCGTCATCACGTCACATTCGGCTGACGTGCATGCAGTGTGCGCGCGCGCTCGGGACGCCGTCCGGGAGCCCCCCACTGCAAAGAGAAATGGACTTGGCAACCCTATCTTATGAGTAGGAGCTGGAGTAGACCTGTTTAGGATTGCTCTTTAGATTAGCCTGTGATCCTGGGGGATTCTGGGTTTATGAGGTAATTACATCAGAAACAGAAAGTGGTGAGTCTGTTACACCAGAAACAGAAAGTGATGACCGATCTATGCTGTCATGTCACATCCACAGAGTGATACAAAAAGTAGGCCTGGAGTCAACAGCTGACAGAGCTAAAGCCAAAGGAACTCTGGAATTGCATGTCAGAGTCTGGGAGCTAAAGCAGCAAAGCCAGAGTTTGATGGTTGCCAGAGGACATATGCCAAGATGAGAAGATGATGTCTAGTCCTTTACTGCCTCTGTCCTAAGTGGCTGTCATTAGTAATGACTATTATCCACTCTCATAGATGTTGCCTTTGAAATTTGCATGTATTGTCCATAGGTCATCACAATATAGGGTAAACAGATTATTGCACTGCAATTCAATTAATGTATTCAAATAAAATAGGTCATTTGGACATAAGGCAGAAGAGACTGAAGGATACATTCCAGCTAGATTAACTAAGGCCTTGGTCACATGGGGGAAATTGACGCGGCCAAAGTGCGGCTTTTTAGAGCCGCAGCAAAAGAGACACACGGCGGCGGGATCAGACAGATCCCCTGAGCCGCCGCGCAGTTGCTCCCTGGCATGATCAGATGCCGGGGAGGAAGCCACGGAAGGGAGAGCGAGGCAGCCGGCTGCACATGTGTGTGCATGCGCAGTTCGGCCGGGAGCCTCGAATGCTCCTGAAGACAGGCATGCCGGCGATCCCACGGCTGCGCTTGCTGCAGCGTTTCAGGTTGGTGCTAGCATTTCCTAGAGTTTTTTTTAATGCGCGTTTTCGGCCTGAAGGGACGGATCGGGGACGGGTGCGCGCCACTTCCCAGATGTTGCGGTGTGATCGCGCTTGTTTGCTGCTCCCCCAATCCATCCCTCTTGCGGGCCAAAACCTCCCATGTGACCGGGACCATTATAAATCTAAGGATGGCAGATGATGCTCAAAGCTGGAGATAAGAGAAACCCAGGAAAGATGACGAAGAACAAGGGGTCCAAAGAGCTGTAGTCATCTGGAAGAGAAGAGGAGAAAGAAAGATGAGGATGATATTGGGTAGAAGCAACTACACAAAGTAAAGAGCAGGAAGGAGCAACTAGGAAGAGAGTTTTCTAAAAGCAGTAGTAAACTGCTTACTGACCAAGCATCAGTCATTATTATCCCGTGAGCAGCAATAAGAGCTGTTAGTATTACAGGCTGACCAGCTTAGCTTTTACGGGCTGTACTGCCGGCCCACAGCCAGGATTCTTTTTTTTTGTTCGGGGGGCATTTAAACTTTTCGGGGGGGGGGAGGTAGCTAAAGTTAATTAAATTAATCTGAATGCCTGCTTTCAAAGGGGGAAGCTCGGAGCCTGTTTCTAGCCCTTCCGTGCACCTTGGTGTTTAGTCATGCTGGCAACATGACCACGGAAATGTCTTCAGACAGCGCTGGCTCTTCGGCTTTGAAACAGAGATGAGCACCGCAACCCTAGAGTCAGATTTGACTGGCTTTCGAGCAAGAGAACCTTTACCTTTATCTTCAAGGGACAGGGCAGCGAGGGCATCCGTTCGTGGGGGGGGGGAACAGCTCAAAGGGCATTTAATTGCCTTCGGGATGCATTTAAATAGCTTTTGAGTTTCCTTCCATGGGGCAAGAAAGCTTCGAGGGGAACTCAAAAGTGGTACCTTCAGAACCCGCCCTGAGCCCGTTTACAGGATGGGCAGGATATAAATGCGAAATAAATAAAACTTCTTCAGCAATCCCCCTTTCTGCTAGCCCAGTCCTGTTGTATGCCACCTAGGGTCATGGTGATGCTTTCAAAAAAAAAACCATGAGCCTTTGGGAAACCTGCAAATTAATTGTCTCCAGAAAATTCTGTCTGGTTGCCAGTTCTGTAGCTCGCTGTGGTCTGAGGCAGGCTAATGTGTCTCTAGAGGATCCCAGTTCACAGGTTGCCTCACTGGCACTGTACTCTTTTGTTTTCCTGCACAGGGATTCAGAGGACAAACAGTTAATTTTATCGCCACTACCAGAAAGGACCTGTGCACAGTGCCATCTTTACAGTTTACGTTTCTATACCTCTAGTGGGAAATGGTATTATCCATTCACAGCACAATCTTGCCATCAGCTATGAACATATGTTGATCCGGAATTTAAATTGTGTTACCCTTGAAGATGTCTACAGGTTTGAATTACCGGAGAACAAGGCATGTGGATTCATGCTAATCGGAGAGTTCCAAAACGCCAGCTGCGGTTCACCGCAGAGTTCTCCTTTGCATGACTTATTCGACTCCACGTTCTTGAATGACTCTCAGCCATCGCAAAGCAGGGAGCGCTGGGGGAATTTTGAACGACAGCAGGAGGCTTTCTAGTGCCTCAGCCCCACTGGTGGACCTCCTGATGGCACCTGGTATTTTTTGGGCACTGTGTGACACAGAGTGTTGGACCGGATGGGCCATTGGCCATTGGCCTGATCCAACATTGGTGTCTCTTATATCAGGAGAAACTTCCTAACTGTAAGAGTGGTTGATCAGTGGAACAGACTGCCTCGGGAGGTGGTGGATGCTCCTTCACCGGATGTTTTCAATCAGAGGCTGGATAACCATCTTTCGGGTATGTTGTAGGGCTATCTTTCGGCTATGTTCCTGCAGAGTGCAGGGGGTTGGACTGGATGTCCCTTCCTACTGTAACGTTCTATGATTCTATGATTCTGTTATGTTCTTATGAACCCAAACCAGAGTTTCTAAGGCTCAACTGTTCTGGCCTAGTTTTTTTATTTTCTGCCGTACTAATGACCGGCTTCCAACAGGCCTGTATAAGAACAGGAGAAGGAACACAAATCAACTGACAGAACTCAAATCCAACATGGTATGCTGGGGAAAATGGGTTGATTTCAAGCAACAAGAGGACATCTATCAGGTGGGCAACCTGTTGACTCATCTCAGGCAGCTGCGGTTATTGATGAAGGTGCCACCATGTTGTCCTAAATGGTCAATCAGTAGCCTTGGTGTTTTGACATTTCATTTGCTTGGTGGTCTGCTTATTAATCTGATGTGATTCCACTCAGCATACGTTGTCCTCTGTGTGTCGCTCTGCCCGTGATGGTTGAGATGAGCAGCCAGCAGGGCCCCTACTCAGATAGCAAGTGCTTAATAAAGATACATAGAACAACAAATCATGTCAAAAAGTACTCTGTAGGGTTGTGGAGCAGTGCTGAAGACTTGAAATATGTAGAAATGCAAGACCTGCAAGACTACGAGAACCAGCATAACCTCATTTCCGACACTTTTCTCGGGTGTCACAGCATCAAAAATGGAGTATATATATAACTCCGAAAGTCGTGAAAATAAAAAAATACAAAGAAATCATGCTAATTTCAAACAATCCATAAACAATTATTAAAGGAATGTAGGTTGCGGTCACACGTGCGAGATAACACGGGGGGGGGAGCGAGGCTATTTGTTCTGTTGCAATTTGACCCGCAGTTGTGCGATCACACAGTCCCTGGGAGCTGCATGGGCAGCCCGCCACTGCATGATCAGACACACCCGTGGGTGACTGGGGGGGGGGGTTGCCGCGCGTTTCTGTTGCACTTCAACCGGGGGATCGATGAATCGCATCTCCACACTAAGTATTCCCTATGCAGTATGTGATGATGCACATACTGAAACAGGGAGAGAAAAAAACAACGGCATGGAGTTGGGATGGCCCAATCAGACGATCCCGACGCCATGAGAGCGTGCTGGCGTGACCATTTGCTACTGGATTTTGGACCATTTGCTACTGGATTTTCCCTAGTGTTTTTTTACTCCACTCCCGTAGCAAAACGGGTTGCCGATGGGTGTGGGACGCCTGGCAGATGTCCTCACGTGATCGCGCCCTTAAAATCCGCCCAGCATTCGCACCTACGGCACGGCTAATTCTGCATGTGATTGCACCCAAAGATATTTGATCATAGCTACCTATTGCTGTTTTCAATTAGTTGGCGTAGCGTTCGTAGATTCCAAATATTTTCATAGGCTACAGCTGAAAACATCGACATATTTTTTTTTACTACTTTCGGAGTTGTGTATACACTCCATTTTTGAGGCAGATAGCAAGTGCTGGCAGCAAAGATTTGTTTTAACGTTCCTTCATTCATGTCGGATAAAGAGTCACAACCAGTGCCGAGAACATTAAATGCTGAGCAGCACACACTGCCAGTGCCAAAGGGTGCCCAAGCAGAGTTAATTCCTTAATTAATATTGATGCATCATGGTACTAATAAATTTCTCTATTACGGTGTTTAATTAAAACTATCTAAAGCACTTCAAAGCAAGCATTAGGCATGGTAAATGTGAGCTCAGCAGAACAATCTTCTTACCTAATGTTAACTTGGATACATACGGCGTGTTTACAGGAGAGAACTCGGGATGAAGGTTCACGTATTCTACAAAGGAAGCTCACTGAGCTATGAGATCTGTTTTTATATCAAAGTCTGTCTGTAGCATATCGATCAATTGAATGCTGGTACGTCAACGATTCATCCCTGATCCTTTTTTTTTGCCTTGTTGTTATAGCTTCCTTGCCTAGTTAGTTAACAAAGAACCTCATGGCATAAAAGCTGGTTCCTCCATTTCCATTTCTGCATTGGGGGATCTTTGTTTCTCAGCAGGAGGAGATGGAGACAGTAGTGACCGGGAAGGTGAAAAAGTAGGGAGGAGCAAACCTTTACCTCATGGTGGTAGAAAGGGCCATCAAATCACATCTGCAATAAAGGTTTCAAGGTAAGAGGTCTACAGAGGTGGTTAGCCATTGTCTGCTTCTGTGTGACAATCCTGGACATCTTTGGTGGTCTCCCACCCAGGGGTCATTCCCTGCAGGAGCGCACAGGAGCGGAGCTCCGGCAGTAAAGAGCCCAGGGGGCGGGCACATGCAACAAGCCCCACCCCCTGCTCCCAGCAGCCCTCAGTCAGAGCAAGAAGCAGCCAGGTAAGTTGCAGAGCCCCCCCCCCCCGGTCCAAAACAGTCCAGTGGCACCTTTAAGACCAAGTTTTATTCAGGTACAAGCTCTCCCTCCTCTGCAAGGACAGATCTGCATGTCCCCCCCACCCATAGCTAGCAATCCAAAACAGTCCAGTGGAGCCTGAGCGGTGGGTGTCACCTTTTGACACACCTTGGGTGATGTCAGGGGGTGTGGCATATGCAAATGACTTATGCTAATGAGCTATGCTAATGAGCTCCTGCACCTCTTTTTCTACGAAATGACCCCTGCTCCCACCCAAGAATTAACCAAGACTGATCATGCTTAGCTTCTGATATATGGCAAGATCTGGCTAGCCTGGGCTTCCAAGTCAGGGAAATGTTGACCTATTGGCATTCAATTCCTTGGCATGCTAGCGACAGATTTCTTTCTTAATGTCACACAAGCTCTTTTTGAAAAGAATCTTGATTTAGAGCACCTTTCCCCTGATATTAGAATTCAGAGCACTAAAAGTAATTTCTTTCAACAGGGCAAAACATAAGGAAACAAATGGGTATGTTTTCCAGAGGCCTGAGATCTTAGGAAACGCGTTCCAAACTGCAAGTCCATTACCATGGAATAGTCTATTTGTGTCATGTTGGACATAAAATAGACATTTTTTCTTTCATGGAAAGAATTGTATTAATGGAATGGGATCTCATGTGTGCTGAGGCAGAACCATCCAGGATTGACCAAAGATGACAGTCTCCTTACGCTCTCAGAAATCAAGGGAAATGCCCTGTTGTGAACGGTGTAATCGCTCATCATCAAGTAATGATACACGTATGTTATTTTTCAAAGATTTTAGGCGTAGCAAGAGTGAATCAAAGACTGCATATCCAGCTATTGCTGTTGTCTTTTTAAATCCCTACCTTTCCAACAAATTATTAGGTAAGGTTGAAGGGCTTTGACCTGGATGGCCCAGACTAGCTGATCTCATCAGAATTTGGAAGCTAAGCAGGGTCCGCCCTGGTTAGTATTTGGATGGGAGACCTCCAAGGAAGTTGCTACGCAGAGGCTGGCAATGGCAAGCCACCTCTCAACATCTCTTGCCTTGAAACCCTACAGGGTTGCCGTAAGTCAGCTTCTGCTGTAAGAGTCGTGTTTACAGTAACAGAATCCATGTACTACCTAACTAACCAATTTAGCACAAAACATTCTGCAAGCTTTCAAGCCCAGCAGGACCAACTTAGCACAAAACATTCTGCAAGCTTTCAAGCCCAGCAGGACCAGGAGAGCCAGTTTGGTGTAGTGGTTAAGTGTGTGGACTCTAATCTGGGAGAACCGGGTTTGATTCCCCACTCCTCCACTTGCACCTGCTGATGTGACCTTGGGTCAGTCACAAGCTCTGGCACAGCTGTCCTTGAAAAAGAGCAGTCCTTGAAAAAGGGAGCTCTCTCAGCCCCACCCACCTCACAGGGTGTCTGTTGTGGGGAGGGGAAGGGAAAGGAGTTTGTAAGCCGTTCTGAGACTCCAAGTGAAGGGCGGGGTATAAATCCAATCTCTTCTTCTTCTTCTTCTTTGTCAAGCTTGGTGCTACAATATTTAAAAAGACAGAAGGTGGAAAGCAGATCTCTTAGGTCAATGGTTCCCAACCTGTTTTCTCTGGTGACCCACAAGGCCAAATTTATTTGGTATGCTGATCCATCTGAGGCCGGCCCAAGTTTTTTGGGTCCCTAGGTGAATTATGACATCGGTGCCCAATCTATCATTCCATTTTCAACAGCGGCCAACCAGATGTTTTTGAAAAACCAACAAACAGTGCAGAAAGGGCATGGCTGCCCCCAAACAAGTGGCATTCTAAAGTACACAGCCTTTGCATGGGGCGGTTCCGTTCCAGCCTTGGACCAACAGGACCAAGACAGAGCCCATGCTTTATGCTAATAAAAGGTATTTGTTCTGTTGTGACAGAGCCCATGCATGCAGATGCCTCCCCTCCTCCACTAAACAGCTCCCACCCACTCCATAGCCACCCCCTTCTTCTGATTAGTACCAGAAAGTAACCAGTTGCTGGACGGATGGTATGAAGGACCTGTGCTGGTGCTTCACTGTAAGGCAGATTTTCCCGCCAAAACACTGTTCCCCACTCTGACTGAGCGGCCTCTTAGTAGCATATCTGAATTATAGAATTATAACTTTCTGCGTGTCCCACCCTGTGACAGAGAACTTATTTGGCTTCTGCCCAGGTCAGAGATTTTTTTTTTGCAACTCAGCAGGAGCTTTGGAAAATGGTACTTGACACAAAGTAAAGTTCAAAAAGAAAGGTTGCTTTTATTGAATGGGCACAGTTGTGTTAGGAATAGGGCAGGGGGTGAGAAGCTGAGGTAAATTTGTTGCTTATACAAATTAGAATATTTTGGGGTTTTTTAATAAATATATTTATTGGTTTTTCCATTCCACTATAATAACTTAACAATCTCCAAAATAACAGTGTTAAACAACACAAAAAGACTCAAACATCTGATTATAGATTTAAGTTATACAATTCTGATACGCTTCCATCTTAGACTTTAACCTAACATGGCTAGCCTAATCTCTATTAGTTCCTATCTTCTTTATCCTTAGCCAGTTATATATTACTCCCCATTTTTCCCAGTATTTTTCTTCCGGTCTATATTGTAGTTCTATATTTACTCTGTCCATTTCTGCTATTTCCAATATCATATATTTTACTTCCTTTATAGAGGGCAGAGTGTTCGATTTCCACCTTTTTGCAATCAAGATTCTTGCCGCGGTTAATATATATATTATTATCTGCTTATACTTTTTATTGAATCCGGAACCATATTTAAAAGGTATATCTCTGGTAATAATGGTAATTTAATTTTTAGAATTTTTGTTAATATTCCCTGCAGTTTTTTCCAGAACTTCTGAACCTTGTTACATTTCCACCAAATATGCATGAATGTCCCTACATTCCTCCTGCATCTCCAACATTCGTTAGTAGCTCCCGGGAAGCATCTAGCTATTTTATTCGGTGTCCAATGCCACCTGTAATACATTTTATAAATGTTTTCTTTGTACGGTACTGCTCTTAAATATTTAATAGATTTCCAAACCTTGAGCCAACACACAAAATTAGAATATTTTGAACAGGAAGGAGAGTATAGTTGACACTTATATTCTTAGAGACTGAGTTCTTGACAGTGAGAGGTTTGTTTACCTCTGAAATTTCTTTCAGCAATAGTGTGTCTTAATAAAGTTTCATAAAAATATCTTAGTTTCCTAGAACTTAGTACTTTCTTCCTGCATTTAAGTACTTCCCTTGTGGGATAATAACTTTTCCTTTATTACTCTTGAGGAGTCTTAAGACCGTTTCCCTTTTCACACAAACCAGGGGTCCCTTCTGAGTTGAACCCCCTGCACAACTGGGTAAAAAATATCCTCCTCTTTCTAGGAGCGATAATCCTTTTTCCTTTTGGCTAGACTGGCAGCTTTCAACCTCCTGTCCAGTCCCTTCTGTCAAACCTAAACCCCAGTTCTGGAGACTGTGAATAAATGAAATTCAGCTAAACCTAACCATTAGACTTTAAATTCTATTTTCTGAATTTTTCCTCAGATGTGTTGGTACACAGTAAGGGCAGGGAGTTGTGTCCCCTTCAGGGTTCATTTCCTGCAGGAGTGCACAGGAGTGGAGCTCTGGCAGTAAAGAGCCCAGGGGGCGGGCACATGCAACAAGCCCCACCCCCTGCTCCCAGCAGCCCTCATTCAGAGCAAGAAGCAGCCAGATAAGCTGCAGAGCTCCTCCCGGACCCCCGGTCCAAAACAATCCAGTGGCATCTTTAAGACCAGGTTTTATTCAGGTACAAGCTCTCCCTCCTCTGCAAGGACAGATATGCATGTCCCCCGCCCCCCAAAAGCTAACAATCCAAAAGAGTCCAGTGGAGCCTGAGCGGTGAGTGTTGCCTTCTGACACACTTCCGATGATGTCAGGGTGTGTGACATATGCAAATAAGTTATGCTAATGAGCTCCTGCACCTCTTTTTCTATGAAATGAGCCCTGGTTCCCTCACTTCCCAAGTGATTTGTCTGTTTCCATCAGACCGACACACACACACTCCTCCTGAGTGGCAACTGCCAAGACAAAGTCCAAACAAGGAGTGACTCCCTCTGACAAGACTGACAAAACTTTTTAAAAACTCTCCTCAGCTGGCACTGACCAGTCAGAGAGAAGGGGGTGCATGCGGGCAGCAGCCCATCAATCAAATTGTGCCTTACAGTGAGGCATTAACCCCTACTTGCCCAGCTCTCTGAATCTGATGCACTGAGCTTTCCGCTTTTGGAGGTCAGTTCGTCATAGATGGCTTTCCCTCATCATTATTGTCGCAAAGGAAGGGGGAGAGGAGAATGTGAGGAATTGGCAGGGAGGAAGAGGAGAGAAAGAGAAAAATTCAAAAGGAAGAAGAGATTGGATTTATACCCCGTCCTTCACTACCCAAAGGAGTCTCAGAGCGGCTTACAAACTCCTTTCCCTTCCCCTCCCCACAACAGACACCCTGTGAGGTCAGTGGGGCTGAGAGAGCTCTGACAGAAACTGCTCTTTTCCGAGAACAGCTCTTATCAGAACTATGGCTTGCCCAAGGTCATCCAGCAGGTGCAAGTGGAGGAGTGGGGAATCAAACCCGGTTCTCCCAGATTAGAGTCTGCTCACTTAACTACTACACCAAAGGCAGGAACAGCCCTTAGGGAGGGATGGCCTGTGACCCACTTTCAGTCTTTGCAACATTGTCTCAGGCCATGGGGTAAAGGTCTGATATTGCTGGCTTCCTCAGTTAAGATGCCAGCAGGCTACAAACTTTATTGCTGCCGTGTAGGGTTACAACCAGTGTTCCCTCTAAGCTGAGTTAGTGTGAGCTAGCCCACAATTTTTTAGCCTCCAGCTCACACATTTCTGTCTCAGCTCAGGAAGGACGGCCCCAGAGCAAACTAATTGATGCAGCAGCCAAATCGCTCACTCACAACTTTCATGTAAGTAGCTCACAAAGTAGAATTTTTGCTCACAAGACTCCACAGCTTAGAGGGAGCCTTGGTTACAACAACACATTTCCTGGGAAGCTTTGTTCAGTCATTCTCATCCCTTCCTTCATTCCCTGAAATACCGAAACCATCCAGAATCATCACACATGCCGATCAAGATGCACAGCCTTGCAGGCTGAAAGAAACAGTGTATTAACAGTGTTAGAGATAAGTGTGAGGTGTCGCACAAGGTAATCGAGTCAATTCATTTCAGTTAGGTAGTTTTACAGTGTTTGGGAAATCAGCCTTTACCCAGATTTGCTTTCATTCTGTCAACAATCCCCTCTTTCTTGACTGAAATGAGGTATCCTTGAAGTAGAAACAGTTGTAGAGCCATACAAGGTTCAAGCTTGTCACATCAGGCCTGACGAAGAGTCGTGGGGGACTCAGACGCTTGCACAGGGTTTTGTGATGATTTGGTTGGTCCGATAAAAGGCATCACATGAATTTTGTTCTTGTGTGGTGGATAGAGTTGCCAAGTCCGCCCAGGGGGCATGGGAAACCTCGCCTGAGAGGCTCGTTCCCCGCCGGCGGAGATTGGGCCACCGGGGGGGGGGACCCCACCCCCAAAGCGCGCTATGTGAACACGTCACCTGGATGTGATGTAATCGCATTGGGCACGTTGCGGGGGGGGGACACTCTATCATCCAAGGGAAAACTCTATGGTTTCCCCTCAGATTATTGTGGCCCCACCCCCAATGTGCCCGACGCAATTATGTCACCTCCGGGTGATGTGATCGCGGTGTGTATGCTTCGCGCACATGCCAGGAGACTCCAGGAGACATCCAGGACTCCCCCTCGGTATTCCCGAGGTCGGACTTGGCAACCCTAGTGGCAGATGTAGCATGGACCACTACAGCTGTACAGCCTGTTGTGTCACAGCACTTGTTTTGAAGAGAAGACTGATTGTGTGGCTCTAGATCTTGGTCGGTGGACCAGTGTGCGTCAGAGGATGGCATATAGGCAATAGCCATGGGAAGAATTCGCTGTAAAATGGACACTGGCTTCCTTGAGAGTCCATCCAGCTATTCCTTTCAAAATTGCACAGTGGAGTCAAAGAAACAGAACACAGTAGAATCAAAACTGTTCATGTGTGGTGTAAGCTCTTGAATCCTCAGTGTAATTAGATCACGAAAGCCAGCTTCAGGAGCGTCCTGGCAAGGTGCCAGAGATATCAAACTGGGAGTTCAGGTGCTCAGACCAAAAACCTTTGCGGGAGTGGGTAAGGCCATTGTCTGCTCTGTCGTTAGATTCCACCACTACACATAGACATGCGAGCAGAAAATTAGCTCAGAGCTCAAGGGAACAATGGGTTCCAATTGGACGAAGAAAGACTCTGGTTTTGGCCTTGCTATTCATCTTTTTTCCTGAAAAATTTCAAGTACTGAGCAGTAGGACTATAGGGGTGGGGGGACTATAGGGGGTGGGTATAGAAGAGAAGTCTGGTTCGGAAGAGAAGTCCTACCTCATGTTGCTGCCATTCTCTCATCAGATCGGTCATCAGTAACCTTGTGGCTCCAACAGCAGTCAGAAGCCAGTCTAGGAACGTGATGGAGGAGAGGAATTCACAAATTCTTAATTGGAGGGGGGGGAAAGTCCCTCTAAGACTTGATAATGCTCATTTTAACCCTTGGCTTGTCTTGAAGTCCTAGCAGGGGCTCTCTTGCAGCAAGAGAGCCCTTGCTGTGTTTCCCAGTTAAGCAAAGCGTTAATGTGGGTGATGGAGCTGCAGTGGCTCAAGTGGTTAAGACGCTGAACTGCAGGCTATGGAAGGTCGGTAGTTCAGCAGTTCGAGACCCGGGTGCCGCATGACAGAGTGAGCTCCCGTCTCTAGTTCCAGCTCCTGCCAACCTAGCAGTTCGAAAGCAAGAAATTGCAAGTAGATAAATAGGTACCACTTCGGTGGGAAGGTAACAGCGTTCCGTGCGCCTTGGTGTTTAGTCATGCTGGCCACATGACCATGGAAACGTCTTCGGACAACGCTGGCTCTTTGGCTTTGAAACAGAGATGATCACTGCAACCCTAGAGTCGGACTCGACTGGCTTTCGAGCAAGGGAACCTTTACCTTTACATTTACTAAAGTGGGTGGTGGAATCCTAGAGAGGCTTTCTGTTCCATTAAGGATTGGTCAGTTCCTTCCATCCCTTCCTCATGCTTCTCTCTCATCTTTGAATGTGAGGAGGCAAAGGCAATAGTGTGTAATTTGGGGGGGGGGGTTCCAGTAGCTCTTGGCAGCCCTGGTCAGCAGATTGCCTCCATCCGTTTCCTTGCCTTTCCACTTCCAGTTCACTGGCTAACCGGCTCAGCAGCCTGGCAACCTGCCAGCACACCTGTCTGCCACGCTCCTCTGTCTGCTGTGCTTCACCTCCTCTAGACCAAGAGCCTTCCCATTATGGAGACACTCTGCTGTGTTTAGAAAATGCACTAAAAAGAGTCAGAGATTTGCTTAGTACGCCATGTGCTTATTGATCGCTCATCAGGTGCATATTCTCTTTCTTTTTTAAAGGGGAAAAAATCAATGCATGCACTGAGGACTGTCTCTGTGTGCCATTGTGTATGTGTGTGTTTCAAGATACCATTTATTTCCTCGTTACGAATGGCGCCTGGCACATTAGCGCTTCTGCTTATATGGGCAGCTAATGATGCAGATTTGCTCTTTCCCCTAAACTGGGTTATTTTCCTGTCTTTCATCTAATGGGAAGGAGCTTGAATAATGCCAATTAGAAGAGCTGACATTTTCATCAGGTTAACTGATGGGAGACACAGCCATTCTGGACTTAATATAATGTCGTATTTGATGACAAAAGTAGGAGAACACTTATTTTTGGAAATATAGATCTCCAAGACTCTCAATGTCTGTCAGGTTTCAGGTGGGTAGCCATGTTGGTCTACCATAGCAAAGCAAGATTCAAGTAGAAGAAGAAGAGAATGAGGAGGAGGAGATTGGATTTATACCCTGCCCTTCACTCAGAGTCTCAGAGCAGCTTACAAACTCCTTTCCCTTCCCCTCCCCACAACAGACACCCCATGAGGTAGGTGGGGCTGAGAGAGCTCTTTTGAGAACTGCCCTTGAGAGAACAGTTCTTACAGAACTGTGGCTTGCCCATGGTCACCCAGCAGCTGCAAGTGTAGGAGAGGGGAATGAAACCTAGTTCTCCCAGATTAGAGTCCGTGCACTTAACCGCTACACCAAACTGGCATAGCACCTTAGAGACCGATAAGATTTCCAGGGTATAGGTTTTTGATAGTCAAAGAGTTCCCTTCATCAGATATTCATCCATCCATCCATCCATCCATTCATATCCCATCTTTCTCCAAACTGGGGATCCAAAGTGGATTACATAATTCTCCTCTCTTCTATTGTATTGCAGCCTTGAGTCTCGAAAGTTTATACCTTGGAAATCTTGTTGGTATTTAGGGTGCTGTTGGACTCAAAGCTTGTCACAACAGGGGTAGTGAACAGCTTTATCTGATATGGCAGTGGTACCGAGTACATTCCTTTATTTTTCTTCACAGGAGTGAGCAGCAGTGATTCATCTATATGGGAGAAAGTAAAGGACTGTGTTGGGGAGGGGACAATGCTGTCGCAACAGTAAGGGATAAAGAGTATGGCGTCATCGGGGGAAGGCCTTGGCTACTATGCCCTGTTGTTGATGCTCTAGAGGAAGTGGTTGGCCAGTGTGTGAGACGGGATGGTGGACTAGATGAACCTAATGTTCCCTCTAAGCTGTGGTGTCTTGTGAGCAAAAATCCTACTTTGTGAGCTACTGGCATTAAAATTGTGAGCAAGCGGTTTGGCCACTGCATAAATTAGTTTGCTCCGGAGCCATCCTTCCTGAGCTGAGACAAAAATCTGTGAGCTGGAGGCTAAGCAACTGTGAGCTGCCTCAGACCAAGTCATCTTAGAGGGAACACTGGATGGACCTCTGGTCTGATCCAGGAGGGCTATACTTAGGTTTCTGTGGCACTGGGAGGTTTTACCATCACTGATGTAGATCAAGCAACGGAGGCCATGTGATCATGCCAACATGCACAAAATAGCATCACACACTTTCTCATATGATCTTGCAGTATGGACTTCCACCAACTGGCCACCTGTGACCATGATGGATTGTAGCAGTATATTGAAGAACGTCGTTATCATATTTTTAATGTGCAGACTCAAGTTCAGTTATAAAATGATTGCAGCATTTTTCATCCCCCTTATCTTAACCTGGAATGTTCCATCACCAGCTGGTTTGGCTGTTCTGGAGAGGGGCCATGGCTCAGTAGAAGAACATCTGCTTGGCGTGCAGAAAGTCCCAGGTTCAGGCCCCAGTATTTCCAGTTAAGGACCAGGCAGTAGGTGATGTGCAAGACCTCTGCCTGAGACCCTGGAGAGCTGCTCCCAGTCAGAGTAGACAATACTGACCTTGATGGATCAAGGGTCTGATTCAGTATATTGATTTGTTCATATGCTTATCTACTTGTCAGTTGCAAACAGGTAGCCAATTGTCTGTTGTTCAGTTTGCTGTGAGCATTTTTGAGGATGCTCATTGGGTTTTCCAGTATTCATACTGTATTGCACAATCTCACCCTACTGTGCAGCTGCAAAGCTGTTCAACAACCATTCAAGGCTGGGAGGTAGACCATGGTAGGCAGAGAGAGAAGACTCTGGGAGGCTTGATGGAAAATTTGGGTTTATCTCTGCATCATGTATGACATTGCCATGGCATGCTTCCTGCTGCTCAGTAGTGCTGTGTATTTATAGATACTGGCATTTATCCAGCCAGGCCACATTAGAAATGCCCGGGATCCATTAGAAACATAGCAGCATATTTTGAGCCTGAATGTTAACTGAGATCAGCATCCTATCTGAATTTAATATTTCTTAAGACTTGTTGTCTAGCATTTATGAAACAGAGAGCTTTTACACCATTATAATATCTCCTGAAGAAGATCCATTTTTGGAAACTTTGTTATATAATCCGGAGACGACGTTGATTATGTACCTTGGTTCAAGGATTTTCTTATGATTTGTTGTAGTGCTTCAGATTGCAATACATAGATAGCGTTCTTTATAAGTCTTAATGACTGTTTGATTTGTGGGTCAGACTATCACGACTGTTGGCTTTATACTTGTTTACTCATGAGATGATTTGTCATAACTCATGTTTAGAAAACTTCTGGAAATTATTGAAGACTTTTGTGTCCTTTTGCAAATAAAGTAATTTTGTACTTAGTAGTCATGGCTGAGCAGTTTTACTCTGGTGTGTAGTATATTTTAAAGCACATTATTACTTAGCTTTCTGGGTAGCATGGGACATGTATTGAAATGAAATTTATTCAGATCTGTATTATTATTAGATTCTGAACTCCAGTGGATTCCAATGGGTAGAAAAGCAGGCCACCGATTTTATTCACCCGGCTAATTGTCATTAGTTTTGCTGACAATAGCCGTATCCCCACCTTCCCATCTCCACTTTTAATTTATTGTTTGATAGTTAATTACATATGTCTACAGAGGGGAGTATAAAAATTGAATCACAGTGAATCAAAAATGGGAGCAGTCTTCTCTGAATTTTCTCTGTTGCTGTTTGGTCTTTTGCCTTTGATACTTTCTCCCCTTTAAGAGGTCACATAGCTTGGACTTCCGGTTATGGCTGCGCGCCTGGCGATCGACTCTCGGGTCAACTCCCGGGGTCGGATTGCCCACACGCTGTCTGGAGGGATCCCGCCGGTGCGGAGATCCTAAGGAGCCCTTGTTAAAGGAGCTCCGAACCAGGGGGCGCATTTGGGAGTCTGGGGGATGCCTCTTGCCGGCACATAAGCCGGGAATTGAGGCTCCTCCGCCAAAGTCTCCCCTGCCCCCAAACGGCTCCAGCTGCGCTGTGCCCCGCAATGGGGTTTAGCAAAGCCCCCGGCAGAGCGGAGTGGTGAAGCGGCAGAGACTGATCCGAAAACGAAAGTGAGCGAACTGTAAGATGACGTCGTAAATTTTGAGCAGTTGAAAGGCTTC
>NW_015160907.1:154086-209163 GCF_001447785.1 Gekko japonicus
CAGACTGTTGCATGCAAAAAACCCCAAAACCTTCTCATCCTGTCCATCCATTGCTCTTAATTGTTTGTTTGTTTGTTTATGTATTTCCTTCATTTATACCCACACCTTTCCCCAATTGGGGACCCAAGGCAGCTTACATTGTTGTCCTCTCTTCCATCTTATCCTCACCACAACTCTATGGTAAATGGATCAATGGACACAAATCTGTCATCAGGTATCACAAACCTGAGAAACCTTTAGGAGAATATTTCAACCTCTCAGGCCACTCAGTAGGGTACCGCAAAGTAGCTGTTGTATTGCAAAGGAATTTCAGAAATAGTCTGGAATGGGAGACTGCTAAATTACAAGTCAATACAACACTCAGGACAATGGAACCCCGAGGACTTAGCAGAGATATTGGGTTCTTATCTCACTACAGGTCTTAATGTCAGTGTCTTAACCACTTGAGCCACTGCAGCTCCTTGTGATTTAGTTGCCACTAATTCTTTTTAAGGTATTTTATGCCAGTAAAAGTCAACTGAACTGAACTGATTTAGTTGCCTGGCAAGTTGGGTTGGCCCTGAGCAAGGTGAGGTGAGGCCATTGGGCATCTTTGTCTATGGGTCGTGGTGGCTCTCGGCAGGCCTGGCTGTTCCCGCCTAAAAGTTCAGCACGCACACAAAAGCATCCGCATGCACACACACACACATCTTTCTCCTTCCCACTGCTCTTTTAGCATCGGCTTCCTTTGGATCCTTTAACCCAAGCGCTGTCCAAAGTGCTGACGCCCGGAAGAAACTTAGTACCATTATTGGCTTTTCCCCGACAATTTAACATAAAAGGGAAAAGCTGAGCTGGAGGTTTCCCTGCAGCTTGTGACTGCTGATCAAAGAAAATGCAACTTTAGCGTGTCATAATTTATGTTGCGCAATGAGATGGTGGGGAGGGAGGGAGGGGCAGAGAGGCGAGATGATGCAAAGGTGTGCAGTGCATATATTCTCTATATATGCCTCCTTCTCCATTTTCCCCACTGCCATCTTATGGGTTGATTACAAAGTTCCCTGAATACTGGCTTATCTGAACCTGGTTTAATATACCTAAGTTTATAACAAATCACTTTTAAGTGTATGATACGGGTGTCGAATGCCTTTAATTTTTAAACGAGGTTTGACAATTGCTTCTATTTACTGACCTGGATAGCCCAGGCTGGCCTGACCCCATCAGATCTTGGAAGCTAAGCAGTGTTTGGATGGGAGGCCTCCAAAGAATACCAGGGCCAGGAGGCAGAGGCAGGCAGTGACAGACCCACCTCTGAAGTCTCTTGCCTTGAACCACGGGGTTGTCATAAGTCAGCTGTGACTTGAGAGCAAAAAAAAAGAGAGTGAAAAGTATATTGTGCGAAATTATTGCTTATTGTGCCGTTTTGAAATCCAGGATCTGTAAGGATCCCCAGTGCTAAACGGTTCGGGATCTCATCAGACCCTTGTATCTTACACGTGCCTTTTTCCCCTTCCAATCAAAACCATCTGGAAATATGCATTTAAAACGTCCGGATGATCAACATTCCTGTCTGCTGAATTCTGGGCTCCCCTGCCGTTTGGGATGTGTGTGGTGTTTCTCTTCCCCTCCTTCCTTTGTCTCAGAGTCTTGTGGAACCTTTGCCCTTGTAGAAAAACTTTCTGATTGGAAACCACTCGAGGGTTATCTTTTTGTTTTCCGTTTCGGAACCGAAATGCTATGGAATAATCAGCTGCCGAAGGAGTGGGGTAGCTTGGGGGGAGGGGAAGCTGCCCATAATTTTATACCCTTCTGGGGTCCTACCTAGGAGGGCCTAAAGGCCATTTTAACTTCAGACTTGGAAAGTCACCCCTCCCCCCCGTTCTGTTTTTTGGTCTGGTATACCTGGCGGTTTCCTCTACCTCGCAGCCGTTCTAATAGAGACTCTGGGGACTGAGTTCAACCTTTCCATACCTCCTCTCCTTTTTCCCCTTTTAAAAATGTTTAAAGTGAATTTAGTTCAGGCAAGAGGTGCTGGATTGACAGCTTCAGAGCTACACGGTAGGCTTTCCATCGCCCATAATGCTATTGCTCACCAGCCCTTTGGGGCTAACAGGCCAGTCAAGTTCTGTTGGCATTTGTCATTCATTTCTTGATATCTCTACCTGCAAGGGGAGTCATTGGGGCCAATCAGAACACGATTGGCCCTTTGTGTGCTACAAAGAGCACTTGGTCTCTCCACCACTGGATGAGTGGTAGAGAATCGCTGACTTCCCTAGCTTCCAATAGTTAATAATCTTAAGACAATATCTACATAATGGCTCTTTTGGCTCATAGGTAAAGGTAAAGGTTTCCCTTGCTCGAAAGCCAGTCGAATCCGACTCTAGGGATGCGGAGCTCATCTCCATTTCAAAGCCGAAGAGCCAGCGCTGTCCAAAGACATTTCCGTGGTCATGTGGCTGGCATGACTAGACGCCAAGGCACATGGAACGCTGTTCCCTTGCCACCAAAGTGGTACCTATTTATCTACTTGCAATTTCTTGCTTTCGAACTGCTAGGTTGGTAGGAGCTGGAACTAGAGACGGGAGCTCACTCCACCATCCAGCACTCGGGTCTCGAACTGCTGAACTACTGACCTTTCGGTTTGCAGTTCAGCATCTTAACCACTTGAGCCACCGCAGCCCTCATAGGACAAGATGGAAAAACTCAGAGTTTGTTTTCCTTCAATCAGCTCCTGCTTCCAACATTTCTTTTATGGAAAACGTTATTGGGGAAAACTGCCTTCAATTGTTGCTCTTCCGCCCACCATGTTGCATCATGATCCTTAAGATGAGTTTATTTGGTTATATCATTCATGTCCCAAGCAGTGCTCCCTCTAAGCCGAGTCAGTGTGAGCTAGCTCACAGTTTTTTAGCCTCTGGCTCACACTTTTTTGTCTTAGCTCAGGAAGGAGGGCTCCAGAGCAAACTAATTTATGCAGTAGCCAAATCGCTCACTCACAACTGTAATGCCGGTAGCTGACAAAGTAGAATTTTTGCTCACAAGACTCTGCAGCTTACAGGGAGCATTGGTCCCAAGCCCATAAAGAGATAAGTGTCCAAAGTGCAGAGTTATCTTCTCTTTAATTTTTTTTTAAATTGGGAGGACTTGTTTCCAATGAATTAAAAACTTCTGAATTGTTAACTTCTTTTGCCATAATGGGGTGATGTAGATCTCCCTATCACTCAAGATGTTCAATGGCCCCGTTCACACGGAGCATTTGCCACGCTAAAGATACGGATGATAGGCAGATTTTCCGGGTGCAATCACACCGCAACATCTGGGAAGCGTAGTGCTCCCGTGGCTAACCCGTGGCTTCCTGCCGAAGATGCGCAGTAAAAAACTAGTACTTAAGATGTACTGGTTTCTGGAAAAGGCGGGGCAAGGGCAGGCGTCTGATCGCGTTTCCACTGGCATCCCGTGGCATCCGGCGCCCGCCCATGCCCCCTTGCAAACCGGATTTTCTTTTAAGTCCCCGCAGGATGTGCACAAACAATCATGCACATGCGCAAAGTTCGGTGAGACAAACAAAAAATCCCGTTTGCCACAGAAACGGCGCGGCCCGATTGCCGGTGTGAACGCACCGTGCTGCTTCTTTGCCGCGCTGCAGACTAGCCGTCTGATTGGCACTAACGCCTAACCACGGGACCTCGGCAGGATGTCTGATCGGGCTGCAGCACGTTACTTTGTTCCGGGGCAAACAGCCACGCTCCCCCCCCCCGCATTTTCCGGCCCGTGTGACCGGGGCCAATGTTTCTTTTTCTTTCCCCATGCACTTGAACCCCACTGTCTGTTCACTGAAAACCTCAAATGGGGAAAAAGCGAATGTTTTTCAGGCATGACTCAATGTTTGCAAAGCAAGTGTTTGGAAATGAAGCTCACCCTGTTTGCTTTGCCTATTTACCATCAAGTTCAACACCTCATATGAGTGCCTTGATTATTGGCTTGCCATTCAAAACAAGAGCAGTATGGGATCTGCACAGCGGCAGCAATCTGCACAGCCGCTGGGCAAGTAGCCATTGCTGACACGTGCTCACATGTTACCAGGTAGTACTTACAAGCAGCAGACTCTAATCTGGAGAACTGGGTTTGATTCCCCACTCCTCCACCCGAAGCCTGCTGGGTGACCTTGGGCCAGTCACCATTCTCGCAGAACTCTCTCAGCCCCACCTACCTCACAGGGTGTCTTGTTGTGGAGAGAGGAAGGGAAGGTGATTGTAAGCTGCTTTGAGACTCCTTAAGGTAGAGAAAAGCAGGGTATAACAGCCAGCTCTTCTTCTACTACTACTTATGCAGCCGCTGGTGTGACCTTGGGTCAGTGACAAGTTCTTTCAGAGCTGTTCTCCCACAAGTAGTTCTCGAAAGAACTCTCTCAGCCCCACCTACCTCACAGGATGTCTGTTGTGGAGAGGGGAAGGGAAAGGAGTTTGTAAGCCGCTCTGAGACTCTGAGTGAAGGGTGGGGTATAAATCCAATCTCCTCCTCCTCCACCACCACCACCACCTCCTCCTCCTCTTTCTCCTCCTCCTCCTCTTCTTCTTCTTTTTTTAATAAGTACCCATAGGTACTTTATTATTTTTTTTAATCTACAACAAACAAATCTACACACTACAGACACTCTACTACACATACCATATATACAAAGAGTGCAGTTACATTATATGCTTATATGCAATTACTTAATTAATAAAAACTCTATATCAAATACTTTCCATTCTTCTATCTTCTGTGTTCTCAAGTCCATTGCGCTATCCTTGCCTAGTCTTCTATTACATTTGCATTATACCAATCATAAAATGTTTTCCATGTTTTTTGAAATGTCCACTCTTTACTTAATCTCATTTCTAGAGTCAATTTATCATTTTCTGCTGTTTCAAAAAGTTAATTCACAAACTCCTGTTTCGTTGGTATCACCATGGTTTTCCAATATTTGGCATATAAGATTCTTGCAGCTGTCACCATATAAACAGTCCAATACCTATTCTCTTTTTCATAATCCTTTGGAAATATATTCAACAGCAAGACCTCTGGAGTAAATGGAATCCTTGCTATTAGTATCTTCTCCATCAAACTATGGACCCATTTCCAAAACTTTTTAGTAACATCGCATAGCCACCACATATGGTAAAATGTACCCTTTTTACTCTTACAATTTCCAACATTTATTCTCCTCTTCTTCTTCTTGTCATTCTCCTCTCCCCTGTTTTATCCTCACAACAATCCTGTGAGGCTGAGAGAGCATGGCTGGCCCAAGGTTACCTAGCAAGCTTCCATGACAGAGTGGGAATTCGAACCTGGGTTTTCCAGATCCTTATTCAGACACTTTAACCAGTACACCGCACTGACTCTCTTCTTCTTCTCCCCCCCCCCAAGGTTATCAAGGGGATAGACCATGCATTATTTAAAACCAGCTCCTTTTGTGCCCACAGTCAGTGATTTTCATTGTGTGGGTTCACGCTGGCATTGTTATGGGGTAGGGAATTTCTTTTTCGCAGAATTCACTTTTTTAGATTACAGCCATTGAGTTCTTTTATCCTCTTTACTGTCTCTTAAAAGGGGGATTTCTCCTATTCTCTTTGATTTCTCTTTGGAGACGAATCAATGTACCCTTTTGTAACCTGGGCCCTTGCAGTTGCTTTGTTACACCCCCACAGGGTGGTGCTCTAGCAAGAGGACAGGGAGGTCGGGAAAAACACTGCCAGCCTCCAAGGACCTACAGAGTAAAATTCTGAAATTTCCCAGAACCTCCTTTCCCGTCCCTCCTCTCTTTGAATTCCTCTTTGATCAAAAAAGGAGTTGATTCAGAACAGACTCCAGAATTCCTCAAAAGAGGAAAAGAAACAGATTGTTGGATTTCAGGGAGAAATTGGCTAAAGAGGAATTAAAGATAACTTTTTTCTTCGTAATGCTGGCCTATGCTCAGAACTCATTGAACTGCAGTTCCCAGCCAGTGGCGCAAGCACATGTAACTGTAACCAAATGAACAGAAATGAAGATCCTCCTCTTTGGGAGGCAGGCAAGGATAAAATGCTGCAAATACAAGCCTTGTAACTTTATAGCTAAGCTATAAGCTAGGACCCCTCTCCCTTTCATGTTAGCTTTCGCCAGGTAGAGTGTTTTTCACACAGGGAAGGCTTTCCTCCCTTCTGCAGCCTAAAGTGGAACAGAAGGGCTATATCATGCTGGTTTGTTTTTAACTTGGTAACGTACTCTTCGTGTTCAGTAACCTCATCTTTTATTTCTTGGGGAAGGCACGTTCACATATTCTTTCTGCCACTCAAGGCCATGTGTACAATTGAGTTCCATTGTGGTATGTACCATTGTGTTACTCTATACACACGGATTCTGATCCACAGTTTTTATTGATATCAAAGGTGAGCAGGAGACTGACTTCTGCAGCCACAGAAAACAGAAGAGCTCATGTATAGAAGGTATACTTCTATATATAGAGAGAGGTATAATCGCAAAACAGCAATAAAGAAAGTCTAAAAAGGATTGTATCCAAACACCTTAGTTAATAATTGTCAACATTTGCATACTACAAAAATGGAGAAAGAGAAGATACAGTGTCTAGGCAGAAATACAACAATATTTTCAGCCAATTATACAGTGATAGAGCAACAAAGAACCTATTACATATAGCATTCAGCCAATGACACAGCAATGACTGATAGCTGCCTGAAGTCCATTTCAAAGCTGATCTTATTCCAATAAAATCCCAAGTTGTTTGTTGTCTTTTGCCTGCTTATTCCAACAACATAGGTCACTTGGGCATTTATCCTAAGGCAGACATCCAAGAATTCTGTGTGCACAGTTACACCAATAACAGAGATAGCATCAGAATTTTTTAGCACAATTACATCAATAACAGAGATAGAATTTTTAGCACAATTACACCAATAACAATAACAGAGATAGAATTTTTAGCACAATTACACCAATAACAGAGATAGAATCAGAATTTTTTAGCACAATTACACCAATAACAGAGATAGAATCAGAAGTTTTAGCACAATTACACCAATAACAGAGATAGGATTGAAATTCTTGCGAAGATGAAGCAGCCGTTTTCAGCTACTCACACTCAGATAGGAGTCATCTATATAACTGGTTGAAGACATTGACCCTGTTCACATGGAGGATTTGCCGCGCTAAAGGCATGAATGTTAGGCGTATTTTTGGTGCGTGATCACACCGCAACATCTGGGAAGTGTAGCACACCTGTAGCCAACCCGTGGCATCCTGCCGAAGATGCGCAGTAAAAAACTACCTCGGAAAGTTCAGTAGTATCTGGGAAACGCGTGGCAGGGACGGGCGTCTGATCACAGGAGCGCTAGTATCCCGTGACGTCCAGTGCCCATCCACGTCTCGTCGCAAACTGGATGGTTTTCCTAAGCGCATGCACACAAACACGAAACTGAAAGCAATGCTGCTCCGTGGAACTGTGCATGCGCACAAACACGAAACGTTTGCCGTGCCGCTTCTTTGCCACACTCCAGCATTGCAATGTGATTGTGAGCTTACTGCCAAAGCGCGAAGACTCGGGGGACCGTGTGATCGGGCTTCCAAGCTTTATTTTGCTCCGGGGCAAAAAGCCACGCCTCAGCCCCGCGTTATGTGGCCTATGTGACCGGGGCCATTGTTATATTTTTGCCTATACACGGTACTTCCCCCCAAAAAACCATTTTTTGCAGTATGTGACTGTTGACAATCATAAACTAATGTGTTGTATACAGTCCTTTGTAGACTTGCTTTTGCGTTACACCTCCAGTTATGTTAGGACTTCCATTTTCTGCTTTACTGATGCCAGACCATCAATACACTGTGTGTGTTAAGTGCCATCGGGTCGCTTCCTACTTATGGCAACCCTGTGAATCAATGACCTCCAAAGCATCCTAATGTTATCAACCTTGCTCAAGACTTGCAAACTGAGAGCCGTGACTTCCCGGACTGAGGCCATCCATCTCATGCTGGGCCTCCCTCCTCTCCTGCTGCCTTCGACTTTCCCCAGCGTTGTCTTTCCCAGTGACTCTTGTCTTGTCATAATGTGACCAAAGTCCGATAGCGCCAGTTAAGTCATTTCTGCTTCTATGGAGAGTTCAGACTTAGTCTGATCTAGAACCCACCAATTGGTCTTTTTGGTGTAAAACTCTCCTCCGACGCCGCATTTCAACTGAATCAACTTTCTTATTGTCAGTTTCCTTCATTGTCCATGGTTTAAATGATCTCGATCTCGGTCTCCAGTGACACATCCTTACACTTGAGAATCTTTTCTAGCTCCTTCATGGCTGCCCTTCCCAGTCTCAATACCATGACAGATTTAAAAATGGAGATAGAATTTGCCCCTTTAGTATTTACTGGGGCAGTTTGCAGGATGGTAATCTAGGGTTAGGGCCGCGATGGCTCAGAGGTTAAGATGCTGAACTGCAGACCGGAAGGTCAGTAGGTTGACAGTTCGAGACCCGAGTGTTGCTTGATGGAGTGAGTTCCTGTCTCTGGTCCCAGCTCCTGCCAACCTAGCAGTTCAAAAGCAAGAAACTGCAAGTAGATAAATGGGTCCTACTTCGGTGGGAAGGTAACAGTGTTCCGTGTGCCTCGGTGTCTAGTCATGCCGGCCACATGACCATGGAGAAGTCTTTGGACAGCGCTGGCTCTTCGGCTTGGAAACAGAGATGAGCACCGCCCCCTAGAGTCGGATTCGACTGGCTTTCGAGCAAGCAAAACCTTTACCTTTAATCTAGGGTTGCCAGATCACCTTCTGCTGACGAAGGGCTCCATACTTCTTTTTGAGGGTACCCTGCACATGTTTAACATGTGCACACCATGATGACATCGCCCAGAAGTTACTCAGAAGTTGGGCGAGGTGGCAGATTGTGGGTCCTGAAATTGGGGAAAAACCCACCCCCATGAGGGTGGGATGGCAACTCTACAGTAATCAGAACCAGGGACTAGGGCAGTGGTTCTTAAACTGAGCTTTAGTGGCATCTGGAACATAAGAACATAAGAGAACATAAGAGGCCCATCCAGTTCAACACCCTGTGTCACACAGTGGCCAGAAATACCAGTGCCATCAGGAGGTCCACCAGTGGGGCCAGGACATTAGAAGCCCTCCCACTGTTGACCCCCCAAGCACCAAGAAGACAGAGCATCACTTGCCACAGAGCCCCTATCTATACCTTGTGGCTAATAGCCACTGATGGACCTCTGCTCCATATGCTTATCTAATTCCCTTTTGAAGCCGTCCATGCTTGTATCCGCCACCACTTCCTGTGGCAGTGAATTCCATGTACAGACAGCTTTAGTAGAGTCTGGTTCCACGTAAATCAATGGAGCAAACCAATATCATAGGATGTTCATTGGAAGAAGCCGTCGTTGAAGACTACTAAGAAATCAAAAGTCTCAGTGTCGGTGACGTCACAATGCACAAACAATGCATGGCTGCTTACTTGACAGATAGCATTGCAATCATGTCTCCATTAAAGCAGCCTTTCTCTTGAGACAGGACTTCTCTCTTCAGTAGCACTTTAATATTGATTCAGACTATTGTTTAGGGGAGATCAAATCGGTTCAATTAGCGTGTTCATTTGTATTCATACCACTCTTGCTGTCCTGGAGAGAGCAAATTGCTTGCTCACTGTACAGTTTCCCCCATTCTCTTTATTAGTTTGTAACAATCTTGCAATGCACCTGGTTGCCTAGAGGCCATTTTTACTTACCATAGGTGAATAAGAACGTAAGAATGTAGGAGCCCTGCTGGATCAGACCAATGGTCCATTCAGTCCAGCATCCTGTCTCACTCAGTGGCTAACTAGTTCCTCTGGATGACCAACAACAGAGCATAGAGGCCCTGATGTTGCCTCCTGGCTCTGGGATTCGGAGGCTTAGTGCTGAATGTGGAGGTTCCCCTCAGTCACCATGGCTAGTAGCCATTGATAGACCACCTATCTAATCCCCTTTTAAAGCTGTTTATTCCTGTGGCCATTACTATATCCTCTGGCAGTTAATTCCATATTTTAATCACTCCCTGTGTAAAATTGTATTTCCTTTTGTCCGTTCTGAACCTACTGCCCATTGGCTTCATTGGATGCTCTTATGTCCTAGCCTTTTGGAAGAGGGAGGAAAAGTTCTCTTTGGTCCCTGCCACACGGCAGGGAAAACACTAGCCAAAGTGTGGCTTTTAAAAGCCGCACCAAAAAAGAGACGCCGCAGCGGGATCCCACGATCCCCTGAGCCGCGGCGCCATTGCTCCCCGGCACGATCAGATACTGGGGAGGAAGAGACGATTGGGAGGGGGAGGCTGCCGAACTGTGCATGCTCGAGCATGCGCAGTACGGGTGGTGGCCGGGGTAGGTGGTTCTTTTTTGCTGCGGGGTTTGCCCGGGAGGGGCGGGTTGGGAACGGGTGCAGCACGATTCCCAGATGTTGCTGTGGGATCGCGCCCATTTGCTGCGGCCCCGATCCGTCCCTCTCCCAGCCCAAAACCTCTCGTGTGAACAGGGCCTTTGTTAATTCTCTCTACCCTATGGATAATTTGATTTGGTGTAGTGGTTAAGTGCGCGGACTCTAATCTGGGAGAACCGGGTTTGATTCCCCACTCCTCCTCTTGCACCTGGCTGGATGACCTTGGCCAAGCCAGAGTTCTGTCAGAGGTGTTCTTGAAAAAGAGCAGCTTCTGTCAGAGCTCTCTCAGCCCCACCTACCTCACAGGGTGTCTGTTGTGGGGACGGGAAGGGAAAGGAGTTTATAAGCTGCTCTGAGACTCCTTTCGGTAGTGAAGGGCAGGGTATAAATCCAATGTCTTCACTTCTTCTTCTCTTCTTTATAAACCTCTTTCAAGTTCCCCCCTTAGTCATCTCTTTCCTCAACTGAAAAGTCCCAGACGCTTCAGCCTTGCCTCATAGGGAAGATGCTCCAACCCCCTCATCCTCTTGGTTGCCCTCATCTGTAGTTTTTTCCAGATCTGCAGTGTTCTTTTTGAGATATGGTGACCAGAACTGGACACAGTCATCCAAATGAGGCTGCACCATAGATCTGTACAGGGGCATTACAGTATTGGTCATTTTATTCTCAAATAAAACAAGCAGCCATTCAATAACAAGACTGTTTTGAAAAGCCCATAAGGGGATAATGGTTTTCACAGTGATGGGGTTCACATTATTCATCCTACATCACAACGTTAGTGATCTCTACAGTATTATTCTGTCCATGTACGTGTGTTGCAATGGATGTTTTCAGATGTATTTTGTAAGTGCACACCTTACATGTTGATGACACAGGGTTATTCAGTTTACTATTACCATCTGTGAACTTCCAATTGGTACTGTGACTAATTGACAAAAAGTTCAGCATGGCAGTTTGGTGTGTCTAAATACATGCGTCATTTCATCCAAATTTCCATCAGACTTGAGGTAGACAAAGAAAACCCTCAAATTTAGCACTTGCCTATCAACAGAGTGCTGGGTTGGGTAGACTTGAGCATTTTGGAGAAAGCGACCTAAGAAGGTTCGCATTGTCTAGATCTATAGATTTCTGTTGTTGTTTGATATCTTGAAATGTTATTCAACCAGACATACAAAATATGAATGAGTGCACCGTGTGCAATGATAATCCTGCAAATCTATCACCTGTCCATAACTCTAAACAAGAGATGGTCTGCTGGTAATCTGCAGGAATTTATGGCCTGCAGTCGATTGATACCCACTGTCAGATGTTCTGTACAGTTTCACTTTTGATGAAAATTAAAAATGCTTTTGAATATTAAGTGTGAAAGAGAGAGCCAGTTTGGTGTCATGGTTAAGAGTGGTGAACTCTAATCTGGAGAACCCGGGTTTGATTCCTCACTCCTCCACATGCAGCCAGCTGGGTGACCTTGGGTCAGTCACAATTCTCTCAGAACTGTTCTCTCAAGAGCAGTTCTCTCAGAGTTTTCTCAGCCCCACCTACCTCACAGGGTGTCTGTTGTGGAGAGGGGAAGGGAAAGGAGATTGTAAGCCGCTCTGAGACTCCGAGTGAAGGGCAGGGTATAAATCCAACTTCCTCCTCCTCCTCCTGCTGTTGATTTGATGGTAGAGTCTGGTCATCCATGAAGGGGATCAGGTTGGGCCACAGAATGTACTTCCAGTTCCCAAGGCCACTGGCTGAATGGCTCTGAGAAGTTATACCTTGGACAATTCTTGGCTGAAAGTATCTCCGAATCACTTAGCACAACATAGGGTTGCCAGCCTCCAGGTGGGGCCTGGGGATCTCTCGCTTTCACAACTGATCTCCAGCCGACAGAGACCAGCTCCCCTGCAGAAAATGGCTGCTTCGAAGGCTGGACTCTATGGCATTGGACCATGCTGAGGCCCCTCCCCTCCCCAAACCCCGCCCTCTCCTGGATCCACCCCCAAAGTCTCCAGGTATTTCCCAACCCAGACCTGGCAGCTCTAGGACAACACAAATTTCAGAGGTCACTGGCTCTTTCTTTACATTATGTTGTACAAATCTCAGAGCTATAACCCATTCCAAGCACTTTGTACTGGGAAGAGAGAAAGATTTTGCTTTGTTAGTTAGTCTTTCCTCTTGTAGCCACTTTGCCATCTTTCCATTGCAGCCTTAGAGCTTCCTAACTTTCTTGGGGGTACAGCCAGGGGAGGATGGGGTTTGGGGAGGGACCTCTATGGTGTTCAAATGCTGTAGAGTCCAACCTCCAAAGCAGCCGTGTTCTTTCCAGAGGACCTGATCTCTGTTGTCTGGATCTCCAGGCCACCTGGAAGTTGGCAACCATATATGTTTGCTCTTGGTTTGCTAGAATGATAGTTATTATTGGTACTTGTTAATACCGATACTTCCGTTCTGTGACTCACTTTTAGAACGTTCAGAGTTTAGAAGGAAAGAAAGAGAAAAGTTCTTCCGCCCGACTCAGAACAGCCTATGATTCTTTTTGTAAAAAAACCCCCCAGTTGTATGTGTGAATTCTTGGCGTCTACAGATTCAAATCGACCCTTATGCCTGGCAGCTCTGGATTTTAATTAGGGAGCCGGGGGTTCAATACAGAGCAAATGTCAGCCAGCACATTGCGCCTCAGAATAAATGGTGCCAAGATGGGACAGCAGCATTTTTAATAAGCAGGATCCTAAGGGGCTTTCGCCCCCCCAAAGGTCGCTTCTCTCGTTTGCTGATGCAGCCCTGTGCACGGAAGCATTTTCCTTTGGATTGCAAAAAAAAATACCCCCACACACACTTATTTGTTCTAGCAGAACCTTTTGTTAAATGGAACTCTTTCGTCAACTCTCACCTTCCCCCACCCCCCCACATACTGTTTTAACAGTTCAGAGTTGCAGTTGCGGTGGCATTTACCTCTCCAATTAAACTGGCGTTTCGGTTTGTCTCCTGCTGTCTTCCATTAGGTCTGATGAGCACAGCAAGGAAAGAGACGGTGTCCACACCAGGACTCTGTTTGTGTGTGTGTGTGTGTGTGTGTGTGTGTGTGAGAGAGAGAGAGAGAGAGAGAGAGAGAGAGAGAGAGAGAGAGAGAGAGAGTAACTCTGGCTTTCTATAATGCAGTTGGTCAGAAAGTAACTATATCAAATTTCCACAAGTTGGGAGGAATTTCATGGATCCCAGACCAGGGAGGACGTTTGCATTAGGGTTGCCATCCCGCAGGTGGCACCTGGAGATCCCCCGCTATTCCAATGAATCTCCAGACAACCAAGATAATCTCTCCTGGAGAAATTGCTTGCTTTGGAGAGTGGATTTACGGCATTATACTCTGCTGGGGTCCCTCCCCTCTCCAGACCATGCCGTTCCCAAGTCTCCACCCCCAAAACCTCCAGGTATTTCTCAACCTGGGGGTGGCACCCCTAGTTTGCATCTATCTAGCACCCTTTTTGGTGTAGTGGTTAAGAGCGTGGACTCTAATCTGGGAGAACCGGGTTTGATTTCCCCCTCTCCTCCACGAGCAGCTGCTGGTGTGACCTTGGGTCAGTCACAGGTTCTTTCAGAGCAGTTCTCAAAAGAGCTCTCAGCCCCACCTACCTCACAGGGTGCCTGTTGCAGGGAGGGGAAGGGAAAGGAGATGGTAAGCCGCTCTGAGACTCCTTCGGGTAGTGAAGGGCAGGGTATCAATCCAATCTCCTCCTCCTTCTTTCTTGCCCTTCCTTACTATCCCTTTCTATGTGTGGCAGGGTAATGGGGTCTGTATTTATTACATAGGAACAGCTGGAATTTGGGCAACTTTCCACCTCATTGGGAAATGTAGCAAATTCTGAGAAACCAGCCTTACCCTGTTTCCCCGAAAATAAGACCTACCCAAAAAATAAGCCCTAGCAGGATTTCTATGCATTTGTGGTATAAGCCCTAGTGTGTCTTCTTGAGAAGAAATAAATATAAGACAGTGAGTGTCTTATTTTCGGGGAAACACGGTACGGAGTCTATAAATGAATTTCAAATTCCGACACACCTGGGCAACCTGTCTTCTGCACAACAGGGTCTTGCTTCCCAGGATAATTCAAATCGTGAACAGCATCCAAATTCAACACTGCCATCGTAAGCAGCGTTACACCCATCCAAGCCCACTGATTTTGGAAGGGTGTTCCTCTGCGTAGGATGACACTGTAAGGCACTTGTCATGTCCTACCCTCTGTCCTCAGCAGGCTGATGGGGAAGGGGTCCTTCTTCCTTTGACTGTGCTGATGGAACACTCGGTGGTCTAGTGGCGATTAGGCAATATGCACATTCCAGAAATCATGCAAGAGCCGTAACTGGGGTCATCACCAGGGAGTCTCAGAAGGAAAAGATCTTCTGTCAAAGCTGGGAAGGAACTGAAGACGCAGATCGGACTTCCAGCTTCTGCTGCTGCTGTTCGTGGTGGTTGAATTTTGCAGCTAAATGACGGCGACGTTTCTTCTTCTTCTTTCAAATCCACGGTTGAGCTTCTTCCTCCCCGGCTGCCTCAGGCACCACTTTTGCTTCCGGCGGACCCCCCTCACCACAAACAGCCTTGGTGCTTCTTGGCAGTCTGTGAACTGCTTCCACCTCGCTGCCCTCTGGCCCCTGCTGTACCCCCACTTTGCACAGGGCAGCTACGTGCCCCCGTGGGCTACCCCAGGTGAAAGTTTCCTCCATTTGTGGTTTTCGGTGATCCTTTTTAAAGGCACGTGTTGCCAGGGCTATTTTGGGGCAGGAACGGAGTTCCGGCTGGCTCCTGAATTAGCCACGCCCAGCAGGAACTCATTAGCATAATAAGACACACCCAACAGCAGAAACTCATTAGGATTGGCTACATTAGGGGTGTGTGGCCTAACATGCAAAGGAGTTCCTGCTACAAAAAAAGGCCTTGGGTTTTGACAATAAACAAGGTAAACAGAATAAGAAGCGAAAGGTGGGTGTGGCTGGATGACCACACTTCTGGTAGTATGGGGGTGTGGCCTAATATGATAATGAGCTGTGTTGTCAGGGGCGTGGTGTAATATACTAATGAGTTTCTGCTGTTGGGTGTGGCCTATTATGTTAATTAGTTCCTGCTGGACTTTTTCTACAGAAGAAGCCCTGCGTGTTACGCTGTACCTAGGATATTTTTATATCTTTGTTCTCCCTTTATGTTTTTACTGTTGTTTTAATGGTTGGCTGTCTTGTGACTTTTGGTACTTTGAGTGTTTAATTGGCTTTATTTTCCATGCTGTGAGCTGCTGTTCGCCTTCCGGTTGCAGGTATTTAAGCTTGGGCATGACCAGAGGGGTGAGCATTTTATTCCAAGATGAAAGACAGCAGCCAAAGGGCTCTTGGCTCTTAGCCAATGGCCTTGAATTAGGGTTGCCAATCCTGGGTTGGTAAATTCCTGGAGATATGGAGGTAGAGCCTGGAGAGGGACCTCAGCCGCATATAAGGCCACCCTACAAAGGAGCCAGATTCTCCAGGGGAACTGATCTCTGAAGTTTGGGAATTGGCTGTAGTTCCAGGAGGCCTCCAGGCTCCACCTGGAGGTTGGTAACCCTACCTTAAGTGGGCAGCACATTGGATCCAGAATAAGCCTAGGAACTGGAGTTAAGAACATTAAAAATATAAGAGAAGCCAATGTTGGATCAGTCCAACGGCCCATCCAGCCTAACACTCTGTGTCACACAGTGGCCAAAATCCAGGTGCATCAGGAGGTCCACCAGCAGGGACAGGACTCCAGAAGCCCTCCCACTGTTGCCCCAAAGCAACAAGAATACAGAGCAACACTGCCCCAGACATAGTGTTCCCTCTATAGGTAAAGGTAAAGGTTCCCTTGCTCGAAAGCCAGTTGAATCCGACTCTAGAGTTGCGGTGCTCATCTCCGTTTCAAAGCCGAAGAGCCAGCGCTGTCCGAAGACGTTTCCATGGTCATGTGGCCGGCATGACTAAACACCAAGGCGCACGGAACGCTGTTACCTTCCCATCGAAGCAAAACCTATTTATCTACTTGCAATTTCTTGCTTTTGAAATGCTAGGTTTGCAGGAGCTGGAACTAGAGATGGGAGCTCACTCCGTCTTGCGGCACCCAGGTCTCGAACTGCTGAACTACCGACCTTCCACAGCCTGCAGTTCAGCGTCTTAACCACTTGAGCCACCGCAGTTCCATCTATACCTTGTGGCTAATAGCTACTGATGGACCTCTGCTCCATATGTTGGTGTACTGGTTAGGAGCACACACTCTAATCTGAGAGAACCAGGTTTGATTCCCCACTCCTCCACATGCAGCTGCTGTTATGGCCTTGGGTCAGCCACAGAGCTGTTCTGGAAAGAGCTCTTTCAGCCCCACCTACCTCACAGGGTGTCTGTTGTGGGGAGGGGAAGGGAAGGAGAGTGTAAGCCACTCTGAGACTCCCTCGGGTAGTGAAGGGTGGGGTATAAATGTTCTTCTACTTCTTCTGGAAGCTGTCTGTGCTTGTAGCCACCACCACTTCCTGCAGCAGTGGATTCCACGTGCTAATTACTCTTCATGCTATATAGTTGTTTTTTGTTGCTGGCTGGTTGTCTAAATTACATTTTTGTGTTTCTTTGTAAGCTGCTCCAAGTTCCCTGTAAGAAAGCTGAATAGAAATACACAAATAAATAAATATCCTGAATTCAGTAACAACAGTTCTCAGAAAGAAAGCAGCAGTTACGTTCTGTTGAGTGTGGTGCGTGTCCTGTAGGACTGCTCTTGCTAAACCTGCACTGTTGAAAGTGATAAGTGACCCAAAAGGCCTCTTGACTTTTCAAACAATTCTGGCTGTGCATCAAAAGCTCAGTTGCGGCCCGACTCAAATCTCTGGCAAGGGTCTCAGCGGATTGTTGGCAGCTTTTATCAGCTCCACTAACTGGGACCACTAGAGGGCGCCTTCAGCTGTGTTTGCATCTGGCTGGAATGGCGGCGTAACAGAATCCATCCCTGTGGATAGGGAAGGGGGAACCGGGAAATGTTTACAGCCGTCTATAATGATTAATGCACCCCTATCATAGGCATATAATGAAGAATAACTTCTCCTTTTTAAAAATGGATTTTAATTTATGGAAACTAATGAGCTGTAAATGCTTTTACCTTCTCCCCCTCCCCGCAAGAGTCAAATAAACTATATATTTCCAAATGACTCTAATCTTGAAAGCAACAATAACACAGTGCAATTTATTGCTTTGGTCACCCTCCCTTTTCCTCTTCCCCTCCCAGCCACCTTCGTCTTTTCCCACCCTTTCGTAATCAGCCGCCATTGGCATTTCTCCAATACAACACTTAGTGGAATGGATCATCCATCTGCCTCTCTTCCCTTGCCTAGCTAATTGCAAAGTTGTTGGTTTTTTTGCTTTGTTTTGCTATGAACTTCATTCCCTCCCTCCCTTCTCTTGTTTGCTTGTTGCTGGGTTTTGATGCCCTTATAGTGAAACTAAGCAGAGTTTGGTCAGTCAGCCTGGGATGTTGCAAAGAGGTCTTCAGAAAGGAGCAGGACATTTTGCCACTGTTGTCCCCGCCAGACTGGGTTCGTTCCATCAAAGAAAACCATTCGGGTCACTCACACCCTGCTGCTGGGTCCCTTGAGAATGGATTTTCACACATTATTACCCATGAGCAAAACTGTAATGCATAGTTCATTGATTGTGAAGGGTGGTGTTCCTGTATGGATGTTTCCATTTATTCTCACAGATACTTGTGTTCACCTTGGAAAGCAGCGGCATAGCGATCGGGCAATTATCTGATTTCTTACCCTTGTTGGCCATTGCGTATTGTAATTGGTTTAATTGGGTTTCGTTCTCCATTCCAAAGCACAGACTTGACTTAAATGTGCATCATTTCCTATATAATGCCAATTCAAGCCATTGCTGTGTTTCACAGGGGAAATGAGATGCATTCAAAGGGTTTTCTTTGTTTGTTTGATGGCATAGCTGTTCTTAACTGTTTGCAAACTTGTTGCTTTTATGGCATGTTCACAATAGCAGATATGCAACTGTCATTTTGGGAGCCATGGATGTCTATATGCATACATGGATTATTTCTACTGTCTCTTATATGAAACGAACAACTATGAAAGCGTCGGGCTGACGCATCTGTGTGTTACAAAAAGAAAAAGCTGTAGTCTCTTGTAGCCTTCATGATATATTACTTTGAGACTGTAAACTCTTGGTCTTGTTATTTTCACACTGATTACACTGTTAGGTTTTCGGGAGAAAATAGATTCTTTCCACTGATCCAGTTGTTTCAAATTTGGATATTAGGGCTTTTGTCTTTGCTTTAAGTCATTTGGGTTCATAAACCTTGGTGCCACTTCTGTTATAAGGGTTTCAGATTTTCATGGGCTGGGAATCAGTAGCAGTACATTTGGGGGCAGGAAACCAGGGTTTTGGGAGAGCCTAATGTTACCTGCACACCAGGTCCTGGCAGTTATTTGTTTCCAAAAACAAAGGGTAAAGACAATTAACATTCTTAAGTGTTATCTATGGACCATCAACATTGCCTAGGCCAAATGGTGCCCTCTTTCAAGTACAAATTGCCTCCTTTCTTAACACCTCTAGGTTATGTAGGTTCCCATGGGGACAGAGCTAGGTGCCTACCTGCAGCAGGCTGCAGTGCCTTCTGGGAGTTTGGTTCGCCGCCAACACCCAGGCTAGCCCGATCTCATCCGATCTCAGAAGTTAAGCAGTGTCAACCCTGGTTAGAATTTGGATGGGATTGACGACCACCAAAAAAGTCCACCATAACTATGCAGGGGCAAACCACCCCTGCAGAGCAACCCCCCTCTGTTTGTTTCTTGCCTGAAAACCCTACAGGGTCACCATAAGTGGGCTGTGAGTTGGTGGCACTTTCCACCACGATGTTCCCTGTGAAACCCAAACACCCATACAGACACTCTTGCAAGTGGTTGACGGCTGTTCAGTATCCATCTCTGCAGCTTCTTGGCACCCTTTCCCAAGACTTTTTTCCCCTTTCTGTAGTAACCCAGCCAGTCAAGGATCACGTAACCAGTATGAAGGCACCATAACCCCGTCTAGCCAATGTCACAACCCCAGTTTAGAATAAGGTCTCTGCTTCCTGGATCGAGTCCGCTGAGATCTGTATTTGGACATCACAAAGATCTGATTCTGCGTACAGTTTTAATACTAATTGTCGTTGTTGTTGTTCAGTCGCACAGTCGAGTCCGACTCTTCGCGACCCCATGGACCAGCTCCCGCCAGGCCCTCCTGTTTTCCTCTGTCCTCTGAAGTTTGCTCAATTTCATGTTCGTTGCATCTATGACACTGTCTAAGTCTAACCATCTCATCCTTTGCCGTCCCCGTCTTCTTTGACCTTCAATCTTTCCCAGCATCAGGGTCTTCTCCAGTGAGTGCTCCCTTCTCATTTGGTGGCCAAAGTATTTGAGCTTCAGTTTCATGATCTAATTAGAAAACAGCAAAAAAACCAAACAGACAAACAAACAAACCAAGTATTAAAACGTTTCCCTAGGTATTTCTATGTATTTTTTGTACTTACGGTCAGCAGTTGCAGTTCAATAGGTTTAGGATTGGAACTGTTTTCTACATGGTTGCAATTCACAAGGGCATGACATTTTTTTTTGTAGCAAAGCAATTAATAAAACAAAGACTGCTAGATATAAGTGTTCAGATGAGCACTGCAGTATTGGGTACCTCAAGAACAGCGCCCCTTTACAAGCTGTAACCCTTCCACCTGATTTTACTGATTTATCAAAATATGAGCATAGGAAAATATTAACCAAAGCATGGTTGGATACTTTACAACTGGCAATATTGAGAGGTCATTATGATGGGATCCCATACGAAGAGCGTGTCTGCACTTGTGACCAGAAATCTATTGAGGATCTAGGCCCCGTGGCCCTCTTTTGTCCATGATTTGCATTAAAATGCAAAAGATATCTTGGGAATATTTTATTAACATATCCAGGGAGAGCGGACAATGAGAGACTACACTGCAAATGGCAAAATTTGTCGCAGAGGTGATAAAGACCTTTGTCAAAGCAACCACTGGTAATGTGGCCGATGGATAAATCCTCACGTTATGTTGGCTGACTGAATTCTTGAATTTTGGTTCTTTTTAACTTAAATTGTCATCGTCATGATTCTAAAACTGTTTATAGATCTGTAATGGATATTAAGAGTTTAATTGTTATTGTGATTGCTATATTATGGTTTTGATATTGTTTGGGGCATTTCAGTGTTGTTTGCTAAGGCCTTGAGCCAATGCAATAAAGTTAATGACCGATGGAGCAATTCGCTAGGTTTATAATTGAAGATATTTCCTGGGCATTTTGAGGGCCCCTTCTTTCTTCTCTGTATTTCAGAATTCACACAGAATGCAGTATTTCACACTAAATTGAACTTCAGATAATTGCAGATACATATACTGAACCGGACAGAGTTCTATAGGAGAACATTAAAAGCTGGCATTGCTATGGGAAGTAGAATATCTTTTCCCAGAACTCAGTTTTTAGATTCCTCTTATTCTCTTTTTCACTTTCAAAAGAGAATTTCTCTTTGATATTTCTTGGTACATTTCTCTCATACTACATATATGCTCCTTTGTATATGCAGCCTTTACAAGGTTGTTACAAGGTGGTGCTGTAGCAAAAGGACAGGAAAGTTTGGGGACATTGCCAACCTCTGAGCCTCTGCAGAGTGAACTTATGAAAATCTCCATTATCTCTCTTCCTGATACTCTTCTCTTCAAATTTCTCTTTCAATCGAAAGGAACTGATTTGGAATTAGACTCCAAATTCCTAAGAAGAGGAAAATAAATGGATTGTTGAATTTCAGGGAGAAAGTGGATAAAGAGGAATTAAGAGAATTTCTCTTAACAATGCTAACTGCAATCTGTAAAATGTTGCCAGTGGCCCATTCATCATTTAACTTTAGTTTAGAGTCTGACTTTGTGGGGGAGAATCAAATTCCAGCTTGACCAGTGTATATATCACAGCAAACTGGAGATGGTGATAAAGATTGTTATGCATTAATTAGAGTTGGTTCAAACAGGAACTGTTTTCTCTTCTTGCTTTGCTCACAGTGAAAGAACGAGGGTTTAAATGGTAGTCACACCATCATCAACAACAACATCATCATCATTTATTGTGTATTTATTAAAGGATGCTGGACACCTAGGCCATAAGAAACTAGGCCACTGAATTCTTTGTGTAACTCCCCCCTTCAGTCCTACTGCTATTAGTAGCTTTGGGTCTAAGTGTGTCTTCCAGTTGAATTTAATACTCTGCCAAAGCATCAACAATTAGGGATGGCTCTCACCCACTCTTAGTGGATCTTGTTTTTGTCTGTGCCTTACTATGTAATGCCAAGCCCCTTTCAGACAGCCTTTGTGATCCATTTTAGTAGCAGGTTGCTAATGGATTTTTGTGTCAGTTCCGACATAATTGCTTTAGCGACCGGCCGCTAATGGATTTTATTTACCTGTTCATACAAAGCCGCTTGTGTTCCGTTGGCAAAGCAGGACCGAGCCATTTTTGAGGGAAACCACTTTCTTCCATTTTCCCCACTTTGTTGTGCTTCTGAATCGCTGTGGTGTGCTGTCTAAAATGTCCGTAGTGCTTCCTACAGTGCCACTTTCCCTCCGCCCTTTTTTGCCATGTGATCTTTCTCACCCTTCCCCCTAAGTTGAGCGCTATAGCGCTAAACCAACATAACACTTCAGTGTTACAGCAGCACCAGGGGTTATTTCATAGAAAAAGAGCTGCAGGAGCACAGCATACCTAATAGGCTATTAGCATAATAGCTCATTAGCATATGCCATGCCCCCTGACATCACCGGAAGTGATGTCAGAAGGGGAACCAAAAAGGGGGGAGGCATCTTCAAAAGCCTCCCCTCCCCTTCCCCAGCCCCAGCCGGCCTGCCAAGGCGGGCTGGGGGGGGAGCAAAGAGAGAAGGGGTTTAAAGTTTATATCCCTTCTCTCTAGAGTCACACTGCAGTATGGGGCCATAGAATATAATGGAAAGATCGCGCTGCCACTGTGGTGCGACTCCAGAGAGGAGTTTAAACTTTAAACCCCTTCTCTCTTTGCTCCCCCCCCAGCCCGGGCTGGCGCCATGCCTTTAAAGTTTAAACCCCTTGTCTCTGGAGTTGCGCCACAGTGGCGGTGCGATCTTTCCATTATATTCTATGGGGCCATAGAATACAGCGGAAAGATCGCATAGCTGCTGCGGCGCGACTCTAGAGAGAAGGAGCGTGGGGGTGGGGAGCCGGGGGCGGGGCTTGCTGCCACTACCATTTGTGTCTGCTCCTGGGATGCCAGAGCAGTGCTCCGGCGCGCTCTAGCCCCAAATGACCCCTGAGCAGCACCATTGAGATGCTTTGACTCCATTGAGAGAATATATTGGTTTAGCACTATAGCGCTCAACTTCGAACACTCAGTGGACAAAAGGGTGAGGAAGATCATGTGGCAAAAAAGGGTGTGTGGGAGGAAAGCAGTGCAGTTTGAAATGCCCATAGTGCTTCAGAGACAGCTTATTAATGGGATGAAATTTGCTGTATGAATCCCCCCCGGGCCAACAATGGATAACATCCAGTTTAGAACAGTAATGTGAAAGAGGCCCCAGTAACTATGCCATCAGAAACTGGGCCTCTCTCTGCAGGAATTCCCTCTGTCCTGCTTTTCTGCTGTTAGTAGCTTTAGGTATAAATATATCTGCTTTCTGAATGTACACTCCGTGCTTCTGATATTCATGAACGCTTTTGTTGGATTAACTTTTGTTAGTCTTAAAGATGAAACCGGAATCTTGTGTAATGTTGTTGCTGTATTCCTAATCAGAGTTAACACCCTTCTAAGACTGCTGATTTAGGAATGCCAACTGTGCTATATCACGGCTGTCTGGAATCATCACCATTCTTTAAAATGCATTCAAAGAGTTGTACCGGGGGGGGGGGGAATAATAGATCCATGTTCACAGACTCATTATGTCTCATTATCTGAGAAAAAGAGTTGAAAAGATGGGAAATTCCCAAATTAAAAAAATAAATGTATGTGAAGTATTTATTACTCTAAAGCCAGCGTCCCCAGCCTTTGGGAACCTTTGGTATTCTGACATAGTACAGTGGGCACAGCAACAAAATGGCTGCCACAAAATGGCCGCCACAGCTTACCCTCAGTCACACAGTGAAGAGCCTCATGCTATGGTGGCAGCTGCTGCTAGAGCAGAGTTTTAAAAAAACACTAAACTGCACAGCCAATTTAACCTCCAATGGCCAATCAGAAGCCTTGCTGGGTAAAATCCCCACCTGGCCCTGCTCACTTTCTAAAAACACTTGGTGTTGGGGACCCCTGCTCAAAAGTACTATTTAAATCAGTGGTACTTACTCTGCGTCTCACAGAGAGCCATGTTGGGAATTAAAGGTAAAGTAAAGGTTCCCCTGCTCGAAAGCCAGTCAAATCCGACTGTAGGGTTGCGGTGCTCCTCTTTGTTTCAAAGCCGAAGAGCCAGCGCTGTCCGAAGACATTTCCGTGGTCATGTGGCCGCCATGACTAAACACCAAGGTGCACGGAACGCTGTTACCTTCCCACTGAAGTGGTACCTATTTATCTACTTGCAATTTCTTGCTTTCGAACTGCTAGGTTGGCAGGAGCTGGAACTAGAGACGGGAGCTCACTCCATCATGTGGCACACTCAGGTCTCGAACTGCTGAACTACCGACCTTCCACAGCCTGCAGTACAGCGTCTTAACCACTTGAGCCACCGCAGCTCCCATGTTGGGAATTACCATCTCCCAAAAGAGCCACATTTACTTGCAGTCTTGGGCATGAGACATGCACTTCGGGGCCACTTGCAATTTACCTGTTCCTCTGGCAGGAGCTGTTTCAAGGGGGAAACCATTTGCCAACCACAGGGGGGCACATGCCAGATTGAGGAACAGCACTCACAAGAGCCACAGGTGGTTCCTGAGCCTTTGAGCTGAGTGTCACTGTTTGAAATGCTAAGCATTGTTGTCCTCTCTGTGTAATGACAGCTGTTCAGATGCAGTTAAAAGTGTCAGCTCCAGGTATCAAGATACAAGAAACAGCTGAGTAGAGGTTTAAAGGCTGGAGGGGGGAGGTCATGAAAAAATCAAGGGGTGTGTGTGTCATTTTTCACTCTGAGGACCATTGGGGAAAAGTTAAAAATGTCGGAGAGTACTAAAAAAATCCTCTGATATTTTCTCTTTGGGGATGAGTGAAATCCTTTTAAAAGCAAATTCTTATGATACAGTTGTCTATAGTGCAATGAATTTAGAAGGGTGTAACACTGTTGCTGTGGCTCAAGTGGTTAAGACGCTGAACTGCAGACCGGAAGGCTGGTGGTTCAGCCGTTCGAGACCCGAGTGCCACTTGACGGAGTGAGCTCCCGTCTCTGGCCCCAGCTCCTGCCAACCTAGCAGTTTGAAAGCAAGAAATTGCAAGTAGATAAATAGGTATTGCTTCGGTGGGAAGGTAACAGCGTTCCATGTGCCTTGGCATCTAGTCATGCTGGCCACATGACCACAGAAATGTCTTTGGACAGCGCTGGCTCTTCGGCTTGGAAATGGAGATGAGCACCACATTCCTAGAGTCGGATTCGACCGGCTTTTGAGCAAGGGAAACCTTTACCTAACACTGTATAGGATTGCACAAGAGCTCACTTCAAGTGCTTTCTAAGAACTATAATATGAAGACCGTTATGTACAGCAGTACACAGCATTAGGTAGTAATGATTCCTATGGTCACCGTACATCATACTATCAAAATAAGTTTAATGTTTAAATGTGTCTAATTGAATTGGTTTTCAAGTTTCATTCAATATCCAGTTCTGTTTATTACTGCAGCTGCATGAAGACTGTTCCTTAGTCCATGCAATTTTGTTTGGTACAAAATTTTCTGGCTTGTATGTTTAATTCCCCCCCCCCTCGCCCGTACTTCTCATATAATGAAAAATTTAGATTATACATATATTTATGTAGAATAGGGTTCAACAATTTGCAGCTGTCTCTCACTTTCTAGTATTGGATTTATTTTCAACTTTGTTTGAACAAAACTAAGACATTTATACTTTTAAATTTCATATATATGTCAAATAGTACCATATTGTATGCTAACTCTCATGAATGATGCATTTATGTTCTTAAATAATATAAGAAGTTTATGTTCACTATGAGATATCACCTCTTATATAGAAAGCCAAGGGATAGGATAGGAGAAAGGAGATGCAATTTATTTATCTAAATATTTATATCCCACTTTCCCACAATGCCCAAGGCAACATATATATATATAGTGAGCCCCATTGAACTTTGCAGGACTTACTTCCACAAAGACATGAATGGGATTGCTCCATAAGTGTTGCTCCTATTTCCATTTTACCAAGCACTTCTACTTCTTCTTTGTGGACTCCTGGAAAATTTACATTTTGGCATTCTATTATAACAAATGGGGGACCATCACGGGCTTTAACGCTCTCCCACCATTTCTCCTGTCCCTTCCCTGGCAGTCCCCGTAGGCTCTCTCCCTGCCCTACTTCCTTCTCTCTTTCCCACCCACCCCACCAGCCAACCTACCTTTATCTGAGCCCCTCCCCATCTTCAGCTTTCCCTCCTCCCTTCCCCCTTGCATTGACTACCTGGGAAAACTATGGCCCAGTTGTGCAGGAAACTGCAATGTCTTGCGGGGGGGGGGCTCACTTTCCCCTGTAGAGCCAGTTTGGTGTAGTGGTTAAGTGTGCGGACTCTAATCTGGGAGAACTGGGTTTGATTCCCCACTCCTCCACTTGCACCTGCTGATGTGACCTTGGGTCAGTCACAAGCTCTGGCACAGCTGTTCCTGAAAGAGCAGTTTGTGTCAGAGTTCTCTCAGCCCCACCCACCTCACAGGGTGTCTATTGTGGGGAGGGGAAGGGAAAGGAGTTTGTAAGCCGTTCTGAGACTCCAAGTGAAGGGCGGGATATAAATCCGATCTTCTTCTCTTCTTCTTCTGTATCCCTCTCCTTACAGTATTTTCTTTCCCTCCTCCAGACAACCCCCATGTTCTCATCTTTCCCTGCTTCTTCCAAACACCAATCAACGTACCTTGTATCTCTCCCCCGTCATTGTCTATACTTATTTATATTATTTATGCCCAGACTTTCTCCCCAAATGGGGACCCCAAGCAGCTTACATCATTCTACTCTTCTCCATTTTATCATCACAAAAAAAACCTGTGAGGATCATTATGCTGAGAACATGTGAGAGGCCCAAAGTCACCCTTTAAGCTTCCATCAAAGAGTGGGGATTCAAACCGAATCTCCCAGATTGAGGTCTGGTCAAGATGGGTAGCCGTGTTAGTCTGTCCATAGCAGCAGAAGAGAGCAAGAGTCCGGTAGCACCTTAAAGGGTGCATTCAGATGGGCAGCTAATCCTGCCATTATGCCGGTTCAAATTTGATCCTGATCTTTTAAATCCGTCCTCGCACGACCAGACATCCCCTGGGGGAATCACCTTACTGCGCGCTGCTTCCACTGTGGATTGTCTAGATGGCGTCCACTGAAGGAGGCACGTGCATAGGCATGATATCATGGCCTGGTTTATCCGCACATGCGCAGAATCATTTTTTTAAAAAAAAAATAGCGCCCGTTCGGGATGGTCTGACATCAAACCATCCCGAATGGGTGCCATTTTTTAATTGCGTGCTGGAACGATCAGACGGAGGCAAGTCCACGATTGGTCCATTGGAACGGAAAACTCCAGATTTTAACTAGTACCTTTCTAGTACGGCTCCAAAGCACAGCAAAACGGGATGCTCATGGAAGACGGACGTTTCCCAGATGTTGTTGTCTGGACATGACATTTAAATCCACGAGGCACTCGTGCCTCGCGTGGATATAAAGAGCCATCTGAACGCACCCAAAGACTAACAGAATTCATGGCAGGGTATGAGCTTTTGTGAGTTCATTTCTTCAGTCTGAAACTTTAACCACTACACCACACTGGCTTTTGTGGGGTGGCTTCTGTAGAACAGTAGTGAGCAGCTGGGCAGTTGCTGCTGGGCCTGGCCCCAACGTGTCCTCCTCCAAAGGCCAGAACAGCCCTGGAAAGTGCTGTGGTCCCTCCCCCTGCCTTTTCCTGACAGAAACCAAGGCTGGTAATGCTGTTGTGCTTACCTAAAAACAGCCACTGAGGGCATTCATTTCTTAAAGCTACATGTGGTACTTGTATTATTTGGGAGGGGGTAACGTCTCTGGACAGCACTGGCTCGTCGGCTTGGAAACAGAGATGAGCACCGCATCCCTAGAGTAAGATTCGATGGACTTTCGAGCAAGGGAAACCTTCACCTTTACATTTACTAACCCCCTTTTAAAGAAAAAACAAAGAAAGATTTCAGGGTTGTTGTTCTTTTGCAAACTGAGGGCTTTTCTCAGGTTTGCAAAGAGATGTCTTATCTGTTCATCGGTGCAATCTTTGGTTTAAGTGTTCATAGTTTTGGCCATGATATGAATTGGGTATTTTGGTAATACGTGGTATTCAAGAAAAAGCCTGGATTAAACTATGTTTGTGCTTGCACATCATGCAAAATCATAAGTAAGACTGGCAGTTGTTCAAACCATGTTTTCATATCCTGATTGGACAGGGCCAAACTAACCATGGAGTTGGGATCCAGTGATCTGTCAATGACAGATGACGATGGTTGCAGATCTTCCCCTCTTCCCCCCCCCCCAAAAAAAACCCTTGAAATCCTGGGGAAGTTGATTCCTGGGGTTCTTTGGCCTCCATGAAGTTGTTGTTTTTGTTCTTAAATTTTTGATTGATTGATTGATTTGATTTGATTTATACCACGCTCTCCCCGCCAAAGCAGGCTCAGGGCGGCTTACGAGGCCATCTCTCCTTATATATAATTGAATAGTGGGTGCCAAAGTTCTAATTCTAAAATGCACTCCCTTAGTGTATGGCTGATGGCACTGCTCCTCAGCATATATCGCCACCAATCAGAAGGCAAAGCCCAGGTCCCGCCCACACCACAACTGCTGCGACAACCTGGTCTTTTGCATATGGAAGCTGATTGGACTTCACTCCATTCCACACCTCAAACTCCCCCCCCCCGCAAGGCAGTTGGAATGTCAGTTGCATATGGAATCTGCTGTATTCTGGTGGTGTGCAGACTGACACTGTTTGCCCAAAGCCAGAGCACTCTCCCAGAGCCTCTTTCTAGATCCCGTTGTATTTATTTCCACAACGGGCCTTATTTCTAGTTGGCAATAAAACATTAAAACAATAATATCATGAAAACACAGTAGTACCAGACAAAATATAAGGTGCTGTATATATGGCAGGATGGCGGGAACTGTTCTAATCAGCCGCGGTAGAGTCAGCACTGAAAAAGCCCTGGCCCTGGTCAAGGACAGCCAGACTTCTTTGGGGCTGGGGACCGCCAGCCGATTGCTGTCTGAAGAGCATAACACTCTTCCAGCCAGGGACGTACAAGAGGAGAGCGCAACCATTGGCTGCAACGAGGGATGGGAGGGAGGCGAAGCTGGCAACTTCTTAAAGGGACATATTGTTTTAAAATATTTTTTTCTTGCATGCACACAGCTTTCCTTCCGTCGTGCAGTGAAGATCCTTGGGCTGTGGGGGCAGCTGGTGCTGCTGAAGGGTTGTTGGGTTTTTTTAATGAAAAATCTGCGTAGTCCATCAGATCTCCAGGGGCCAGTCAGAAGCCTCACTGTGCAAAAGCCCTGCCCACTTTCTAAAAATACTTGATGGGCACCAGAAAAGGCACTATTGGGCACCGCAGTGCCCGTGGGACCACACTGGGGACTCCTGGGTCAGAGTACTACCCTCTGTATCAATAGGGCTAAAGGGCAATTCCCGTGACTTCGCTACCTGTGGGAAGCCACTTGTTGCTTCTAGTTCAAATTATGGTTCTTCTGTTTTTGGCACGTAGCATAGGGTTGCCAGGTTCTGCCTTTAAGCAAGTGGGGGACTCCCTTCAAAACCATAGAGTTTGCCCAAAACTAGAATGTTGCCCCCTGATGTCGCCGACGCAATGATGTCACTTCCAAGGGACATCATCATGACAGGGATGTCCCATGGCAATGTGCCTGTTTGGGGGTGGGGCTCCCCCTGCTGACCAGCTGGCTGGTGGCGGGCTGGGGCCCCAGAAATCGGGGGGAACCCACCCAGACTGGGGGTCTGGCAACCCTACCATGGCAACATGGCTGAGTTTGTTGTACATCGAGGTCTTGGACACAGTGGGCTGGATCCTACGCCCCATCCTTCCACTAAGAGAGTCTGAAGCCTTCCTCCTGCCTGAGGAGACTCCCTTCAATTTCAGTGGTTCTTCCTCCAAAGGAAAAGCCACTCAAGTTGTTGGAAAGATGTAGGAAGGCTTCGTAGAGGACGGTTGGATCTACCCCAGCAACCAGAGTCAATAAGGGCGGAGGCCACCGTTTCCAACAAAAGGGAGGGGCTACAGCTCAGTGGAAGAGCCTCTGCTTTGCATGCAGAAGTCCCAGGTTCGATCCCCAGGATCTCCAGCTGAAAGCAGCAGGTAAGAGGTGATGTGAAAGACCTCTGCCTGAGACCCTGGAGAGCTGCTGCCAGTCTGTGTAGATCAGGGGTGGCCAAACTGTGGCTCGGGAGCCACATGCGGCTCTTTCACATATATTGTGTGGCTCCCGGCAGAACAGCTGGGGAAGCGAAGGGGAGGCATATTTTTTCTCCCTTCGCCTCTTCCTTCCTTCCTTCACCCTCCCTCCCTCCCATCTATTTGCTTTCTTTGTTTCTCTCTCTCCCTCTTTCCACCTCTTTCATTCTTTCTTTCCACCTCTCTCTCTCTTTCTCTCTCTCTCTTAGACAAATAAATATCATTAGCAAACCAATAAATATAATTGGACAGATAAATATCATTATCAATATCTGTTTTTACCGCTTTTGTTTTTAGAGGTCTCATTTAATGTTACTAAAAAGCAGATGTGCATATTTTTCAATACAGATTGTGTGTAATATATATTCATGGCCCCGTTCACACGAGGCGATTTGGCCCGGGAACGGGCCAGTTTGGAGGCGGATCAAAGCAGCGCGATCACACCACCACATCTGGGAAGCGTTCTGCTTCCGCCTCCAAACTGGCCCAAACCCGGGAAGAACCGCCGCAAAATGAACCACCTACCTCGGTGGTTCGAGTGGACGCGGCGCTTCTTCCCGGGCGTCTGATCGCCGGCGCTCCCTTGCGCCGGCTCAACCCCGGGCCGGAGCCGAACTGCGCATGCTCCGACATGCGCAGATCGGCCGGCTCCCGGTTAGAGCCGTCTTTTCTCTCCGGCGTTTGATCGCGCCGGGGAGAAAAGGCGGCTCGGCCGGGGGATCCGTGGGATCCCGCCGAGCCGTATCAACGTTGGCGCGGCTTTTAAAAGCCACGCTTTAAAGGGCTTTTCCCCTGCCGTGTGGCAGGGGCCAATGTCTTGCAGCTCTCAAACATCTGACATTTATTCTATGTGGCTCTTAAGTTGAGCAAGTTTGGCCACCCTTGGTGTAGACAATACCAACCTTGATGGGCCGATGATCTGAATCAGTGTGAGGCAGTTGCATGTATTCATGGGAACTAAAGTGAAACCCTAAAATTCTTGGAAGAAACATCTGAGACGCAACGTTTCTCAAGAGCGTTCTTGACATCTCCAGTCAGGGGTCCCTTCTCAAAGATGCCGCAATCTTAACTCTACCGGAATACCAATTGGCACCATAACTTCTGCTCACATTTATATAACCTAGGTCCCTTGCAACATTTATGATTTATTTCCCACTGAGGACTGATTAATGTAACTACAGAAGAATAAGCTTTGGCACATCCTATATGTTATGTGTCTGTCTGCTGTAACGTTATGTCATCGGCGAGAGTTGGAGGGGTAAGCATGAATCCTGCACGAAGCCCATTAATCAAACAGATGTAGTTTCAGTAATTATGAAATCTTCTCATTAAGCCGCCACAGTAAGTCATTAAAACATCTTCTCCAGCCTTTTGGCGAAGATCAAGTGCAGAATATCTTCTCATTAGGATAATGGAGTTCAATAAAATGATGTTCCATCATTCTCCATAAGGGAGCAAAGTGGAACTTTTTGGTTAACTGCGATCACTTAGCAATTCATTTCATCTTCCTCCGATCTTGTCCATTCATCTATAAGGCAATATTAATCCTTCACGCCGTCAGGCTAGGCTCCTGACAAAAACCGCATTGGTCATAAAAGTTAACTTTATAAAAGAAATTCAGGGTATTTTAGTGAAATTGACAATGGGTATATAAAGAATGGGAATGAATGCATCTTCTCTTCTGTCTTGATTTTTACTTATCCCACAAGATGTTGATTTGAGCTTAATTCATGGCTTTTTGATACACCAGCCCGGAAAAGGTGCCTCTAATGTCATTGTACAAACACGTTCCTGGGAGCGAGCCCCAGGGGGGGGGAATGGAACTTACTGGTAAATAGAATTGCTTAGGATTACTCCATTAATTCTCTTCTACAGCACAAATAAGCTGAATTCCCTTTAAGGAAAATATTACTATGGTTTTGGTAGTCCCCATCCTCAGGGACATCCAGCTTGCCTCAATTAGGGTCAGATCCTTTTCAGTCCTGGCCCCCACTTGGTGGAATGAGCTCCCGTATGAGATCAGGGCCCTGCGGGATTTATTATAATTCTGTAGGGTCTGTAAGATGGAGCTCTTCCACCAGGCTTTTAGTTGAGGCAGCGGACATCCCACCCACCCCCGGTTGATCTTCCATAGACAGCCTGGATTATTATTATTATTATTGTTATTATTGTTATTATTGTTATTATTGTTATTATTGTTATTATTGTTATTATTGTCATTGTCATCATCATCATCATCATCATCATCATCATCATTATTATTATTATTATTATTATTATTATTATTATTATTATTATTATTAGGGATTTTTACCCCGTCCACCCCCGAAGGGCTCTGGGCGGCTTACAGAGTATCGTGTGTGCACATACTTTCTAGAATCCTAACTATGGCCACAAATTCAGGGGGATGGGAACCCTACCAGATACCCTCCGAAGGCTTTTTTCCGCAGATGTTTTTGCTTCTCCTTCCGTCTTTTTTCCGGGCGGTCACATGCTTCTTCGCGCAGTTCTTTCTTAGAGGGGGGACTTCAGTTAGCTGGCTTCCACAGCGGCCCCTGCTGGCTCGTTGGGCTTGCTGCACGCAGGCGGTGGGGATTACGTCCTTCCGGCTCCAATCTCTCCAATGACACCGCGCCGCTGCTGACCTCCGACCAGTCGTTGTTCCGGGGGGCCATCCCTTCGCCGCTGCTTCTGCCGCTGTTTCGCCAACATTGTTGTTACCAGTGCCGCTATTTTCTCTCTGGAGCCACAGTTCTTCCGCTTCTTCTAGGGGAGGGTACCCCCCTGACCGACTAAGGCCAGGTACCCATTTATCTACTCGCCACATAGGGCTTTCGAACAGCTGGGTTGGCTGAATAGCTGGATCTGAACAGCTATACAGGAACCATCTACTGCTGAGACATCTGGCTAAATTATACACGGCACTTAATGAGCTACGTTGTTTTATATTGTTGTTCTAAATTGTTTTTAAATTCTATTGTGTACTGATGGAAGCCACCCTGAGCTGGCTTGCAGGGAGGGCGGGATACAAGACCCATAAAAATAAATACATAAATAAATATATTAGAACTGGGACTGCCCATGTATTAATTGCCTTTACCATGTTGTCCCCATTTCAATTTTGTTTGCAATATCTTTTTAAGTCTTTGGTAACACTCCTTGGTTATATTTTATTAACAAGGGGATGTTAGACGCTGTCAGCTTCCAGAATTCCAAGATATTTGTCGTTTTCTTCAACACTCAGTATTTTGATGTTGTTGTTGTTTGGCATCTTGATTTCTTCTTGTTCGACTATCTTTCCTCTATTCAGTGCTGATCCTGCACATTTGTCAAGTCCAAATTCCATTGCTATTTCTTGGCTGAATATTCAAACTGCATTTAGTAACAAATCAATCTCTGATTATGACTTTCCATACATTTTCAGGTCATCCATATAAAATAAGTGTGAAATCTTTGGGCCTCGCTTTGAAAGTTGGTATCCTAGGCCTATGCTGTTGAGAATGATCGTGAGTGGTTATTGGGGCAATGACAAAGAGCAGTGATTATAGTGAGTCTCCTTGGGAAATCCCTTGTTTGATATTAACTCTTCCCACTTCTTCTCCGTTCACTATCAACCTGGTGTTCCATTTACCCATTGCAGTTTTGAGAGATGTTATTACAGTTTTGCTGATGTCTATAATTTCTAGTGTTTTCAGGATTATTGTTAATTGTCACAGTCAGATATTTGACTGGTAGATAGTGTTCTGCAATTCAAGGTCTAGCCAGGTTCTTGGGAATAACAGAAGTATTTTTGCAGGATTCTTGCTCTTCCAAGTAGCACTGTTTTCTGGACCTGAGCTAGTGTTATTTGCTCATTGCCCAGATTGTCCAGGTGTTTCTTGAGACTTCTAGGCACTGCTCCAAGGGCTCCAATGACAACTGGCATGGTCACCTTCTTCTCCCAGAGGCTCTCTAACTCTATTTGTAGGTCTTGGTATTTGCGATCTTCTCCTGTTCTTTCTTTTCTATTCTGCTGTTCTGCTGTCTCCAAAACCCTATGTCTCATTTTTTTCTATAATTGTGATATCAGGGGTGTTATGCGCTAAGTGTATATCAGGGGTGTTATGCTCCAGGTGTTGCTGTTTTTATTATTTATGGCACAGGTGCAATTCAAACCAAAGATACCTTGATTTGATTTGTAGATCAGACTGTTTTCCACAGTACTATGCCAGAATATGGAATGCTCTCCCCCCCAGCAGCATCTTGTATCTTAAAACAAATAAATTTTTCCTCTTTGATGTATGACCTGTTTTTGCCGGTTTCTTAAAAAGGTATACAGCAAATATCCCATTCATCACATTTTCTTCCCTATCTTCTCCTATTTCTGGGTGATTTTATCTTGTGTAAGTACAGCAGTATTACAGCTTTTACAGGATGCAGTGATTTCTGTTATAGTATACTGCTCCTCATTGGAGCACAGTAATTTTCTCTGTAGCAATCTTTCTGTCTGTGGCATCTGTCAGTCACTGTTCCAACTTAAAATTTTCCAGAATAGCAGACAGCATAAAGACATGCTCACCATGACACTGAACAAAAGGAGGACTGTATATCATAGTTAGAAGACTTTGTGTTGGGATTTACATCAATCGAACTAATACACACAGCCTCGTAGTCACAAATTTTTGGTGAGGAGGCCCCATCATTCCAAACCCTGAGATGCATTGGGGGGTATCTAATGCTGTCACATCGAATAGCAGCATTAATAGTAGTACTTCCACACTCCACTACATATTGTACGACATTATATCTATGAAAGCTTACAATCCAGCTCTGTAATAGCTTCCTATCCCCCATTCCTTCCCAGGCACCATGGACAAAAATTGCCTAAGTACTTTCCCTTAAATCTCCACGACGACTAAGGCTAGAGACCTACCTAAATGAAAGCAGGGAATTCAAAGAGGGGGCCGAAGAACTTTCTGAGGGGGGCATTGTCACCATTTGGGGGCCTGGATATAAACAGCCCAGCATTGTTCATGTTTAAAGAGAACTTCCACTGAAGTCAGTGAGACTGAGATCTAATTTACAGCTAAACCTGTGATTGGAGTCTAATTGGATTTGCCATTCCAATGGCAATCAGTAAGCGTTATAAGCTTACAACATCATCATTCAGTATCCATCTGCAGTATCTGTCTGCCATATCAGTGTCTGTCTTCCTCCAAGAGCATCTGGTTCCTCCCATTTTTCCCTCACAAAAACCTGTAGGTTAGGTGAGGTAGGTTAGGTGGGGAGACTGAGAGTGAACGGCCCAAATTCACCCAGTGAGCTTCATGGCTGTGTGGAAACGCAGGTGTTGGATTCCATCGGTCTTTTCTGCTGATGGTGGTGCCTTCGCTGGAGCAAGATACCTTCACCTGATGCAGCAGAAAGGCAGCCCTGTTAGCAGAACAGATCTGTGGGATTGTAACCCAGGTTTTTCAGGTACTAGTTGAGAACTCTACCCAGTACATCACACTGTCTGCAACGGTAATTAGATGTTGGACAGGTCCAATTTTTATAAATAATTTACCGTTAATTTTTTCATATCTTTATCTCCTTGTACGCTTTCCAAGAAAAGCTGTGTATCTTCTATTTCCTGCAAAAAAAAACTTTTGAGAGAAGAAGGGTTTGTAAAGAACTTGGTGGACCTCTGATTACCATGGTTTTAAAAATACATTATCCACTTCCAATACATTATCTTGCTTCGGAAGGTATGATGCCATCCACTTAATCCATGTCAACTACATACCAGTGAAAATCTTTTAGTTTCTTTGCTGGATCAGAACCAAGGACCATTTAATTAATGATTCTGCTTCCAATAGAGGCCATCCTGTTTCCCCTCACACACACACACACACACACACACACACACACACACACACTGGTTTTTCTCATCCACAATGAGGTTTCGTATAGTTATCCATTGAGAAGAATATATTAGAAGCTTTCTAAGTTAGTGGCTCCCACAAGTTGTGATCATGGCCCATTCTGACCCTTTCCCTGTACGTTCCCCCGAGAGCACTGCGGTCTGGAACACAACACCGCCTGGCCCCCCCGGGCCAGGGATGCCTGGCTGGCAGTAACTAAGACCAGGGCGTTCTTCCTGGTGGCACCAATGCTGTGGAACGAGCTCCCCAATGAGATTAGAGCTCTACGGGACCTCCAGCAGTTCCGTAGAGCTGTGAAAACGGAGCTGTTTCGCCAGGCGTTCTAATAAGAACTGACTTCACCGGCTGGGTCGCACTAGCACTTTATTACAGGATGCCGCTGTATTTATTCAGCTTAACTGTATTTATTGGAATTTTATGGAATTGTATTTTATATCTTGTATTTGCTGGCTTTAAATTGTGTGTTGGTTTTATATTGTCTGTAGGCCGCCCTGAGCCGCTTTGGCGGGAGGGTGGGGTAGAAATTTAATAAATAAATAAACACAAATAAGCACTACCCTACACCACTGCTTCCTTATAGAATGGGCTGGCAAGTGCTAGGTGGGCTCAGATATAATGAGAAACAATGGTTGATTGTAACTATGAAAATAGGATTTGGATGGATGGATGGATGGATGGATAGTTTATCACGGCATCAAGCCGGTAAATCAACAGAAACACACTGACATTAGTAGGATTTGGTTCCTAGGCCCCGGTCACATGGGCCGGATATCGCAGCGGGGAGGCGTGGCTGTTTGCCCCGGAGCAAACTACCGCGCGGCAGCCGGATCAAACGTCCCGCCCGACGTCCCGTGGTTGGGGGGAGGTGCCGATCATACCTCACTCCTGTGGTGCGGCAAAGAAGCAGTGCCGTGGGGGTTGTGTTGTTTTTTTAACCCAAGTGTTTGCATGCGCCGTTGGGTGCTTGTGCGCACCCGTGGAGTCTTGACAAAAAAAAAACCTTTTTGTGACGGGACATGGGCGGGTGCCGGATGCCACGAGCTAACCCCGGAAACGTGATCTGACGCCCGCCCTTGCCCCGCGGTTTCCGGAAACTAGTACCTCGGAGGTACTAGTTTTTTACCCCGCATCTTCGGAGTGAAGCCTCGGGTGAGCCACGGGAGCTCTACGCTTCCCAGATGTGGCGGTGAGATCGCGCCCGGAAAATCTGCCTATCTTCCGTCTCTCTAGCGTGCCTAATGCTCCGTGTGACCGGGGCCCTAGAAAGTCTCTCAAATCCTGGTTGTCTCACCACTTCCATTCTATCCTGGCATCTCTGTACTTGCGAGAGCATCATTGGGGGACAAGCCAGGATTGTCAGGGTGTCCACATTTTCGGGTCAGGGAAACCCCAGTGATGACTGACTGGTTAAGCACAGGGCAGCTCTGCCCGGGAGCAGGCGCTGATCTCTTGCCATTCTCAGATCAGCCAGATGTCAACTTGGGTCAGGCTGGAAGTGGTGGGCTTCCAGTGGTGGTGGAACAGAGCCCCACCCCGACTCTCTGCTAAGCCATACAGGTGCCTCATTTATGGGGTGGTGGGGAGGAGAAGAAGATGAGAAGCGGGAAGGCCATGGAACCATGACCGGCTCCTCACTGGGTCTTACCTTGGGCACAGTTGTGGAGACCGTTGGACAGTTCAATGGACTATCAGCCCACAGAGACTTACAGCTCGGACATCTTGATTTCCAGGTTTCACCCCACCACACACACACACGGCCTACATCTATCATACCCTACAGACCATGGTTTCAGATCTTGGTTTGGTGGCCTCGGACTAATCATAGTGGAGTGGCCTGCTTTTGGGTGGTCACGCTAAGCATGGTTTAGTTAAACCCTGGTTTTGCATTATGTCTGAAGTGAGCCTCAGTGTAGCAGGATGGGCTTGTCCATCTCGCCCATCTTGGGATGCAACTGCAGGTCCGATTAATGGGGTTATTATAGATTCCACTCCAGCTATACCCTCCTATTCAACTCCAATGCAAGAGCATTTGAAAACGTGTGGTCTTTGTTGGACCCAGGGGTCATTTCGAGGGGGAACGGAAAGAAAGACATTTTAAACATGCCTGGGTTCCCTGCCCAATCTTCTCCAGGTGCCCTGCGGGGGCACCTGGAGAAGATCGGGTAGGGAACACAGGCATGCTTGCATGCCTGCCCTTTGTCAGGGGGTGTGGCATATGCAAATGAGCTCCTGCATCTCTTTTTCTACGAAATGACCCGTGGTTGGACCTATGATTATTGTAGCTATCGTGTCTGGTTTCTACCCACCGAGCTCCCTTTTGTTTGTCAGATATGCTAATTCTGCCATGCTGTTTTCCTCGGCTGACATGCTAAACATGTGCTAATGATAAGGTTCTGCAGAGCATAATTGCATAGTACAGTAGCCTTAAAATGCCTTTCTACTAATTGTACATCCCAACGATGATACAATAATAGACAATGTTTGTCTTGCCACTGTTTGCACTTGATAGATTGCACTATAGAGAAGAGGAGGAATTGTTCAGGGATATTTTATAATCTTACTACACCGCAGTCATCCAGGGGATGTGAAAGGGAAAGGAAATATTTGATAATCCGCTCAACCCTGTTCCTCCATACATATGTATGCATCACCTGATTTGTCTAGACTACTGTATTGGCAGTTGGCTGTGTGATCGGGCTCCATGGTGGTGTTGTTATGGGGAGAGGAATTTCTTGTTCTGGAATTCACATTTTTGAGAGAGAGAAACTGAATCTTCACATTCTATTTTGAAAAGGGATTTCTTTTTTAAATTTCCTTTTATAGGGAAATCAACCCATCCTTTTGTAACTTCAGCACACACCGTTGTTTTGTGTTACACACCACAGGGTGGTCTAGCAGTAGAGTGGGAAAGTTTGGAACGTCATTGCCTGTGCCTCTGAGCATGCACAGAGTGAAATTCTGAAATTTGACTGAACTTCCCTTCCTTCCCTTCCTCCCTTCAAATTTCTCTTTGATCAAAATGGAATTGATTAGAAACTGACTTCAAATTGTTAAAAAGGGGGGAAATGAACAACCTTCAGGGAGCTACTGAGTAGAGAGGAATTCAGAGAATTTCTGTTAATGCCTCAATTGAAAAGAATTGTGTATGAGATGATATAGATGTTTGTTCTGTGGTGTTTTACTGATAACAGAGTTAGCACTGAACTCTGCCTAAAGTAAGATTTGAAGTTTCCTGCTAATATTAGCAGGTCTGATACAAGTCACAGGGAAACAGAGTGAAGCAAAAACTACCAAAGATCAGTCTTAAACAGCCAGTGTGGTATAGAAAGCCAGCGTGATTTAGTGGCTGAGCATCAGACTAGATTGTGGGAACTCTGTTGATGTGATTTACCTGGATTTCAGTAAAGCTTCTGATAAGGTTCCCCATGACATTCTGATGGGCAAACTGGAAGACAGTTTGGTGGATAGGGAACTGGTTAGAGGACCGCACCCAAAGAGTGGTGGTCAATGGTGTTTCATCAGATTGGAGGGAGGTGTCCAGTGGGGTGCCACAGGGCTCGGTTTTGAGCCCAGTACTTTTCAATATTTTTATCAATGATCTGGATGAAGTGGTAGAAGGGCTACTCATTAAATTTGCTGATGATACCAAATTGGAAGGAGTAGCCAACACCCAAGAAGACAGAGTTAAAATTCAACAAGACTTGAATACTCTGGAGAAGTGGGCAGTTGCAGACAGGATGCAATTCAACAGGGATAAATGCACAGGATTACATCTGGGCCACAAAAATGTCAAGCACAACTACTGGATGAGGGATACGTTTCTGGGGAGTAGTGAATGCGAAAGCGATCTTGAGGTAAGAGTGGACTGTAAACTAAATATGAGCAGTCAGTGTGATGCGGTGGCAAAAAGGCAAATTCAGTCTTGGGTTGTATTAAAAGGCCCATAACATCTAAATCGCAGGAGGTCATAGCCCCTCTGTATACTGCCTTGGTCACCTGGAGTACTGTGTGCAGTTCTGGAGAGCTCAGTTCAAAAAGGATGTGGACAAAATTGAGAGGGTGCAGAAGAGAGCGACAAGGATGATCAGGGGTCTGTAGACTGAGCCCTATGAGGAAAGGCTAAGGGCCTTGGGAATGTTTAATTCGGAGAAGAGGAGATTGAGTGGGGACTTGATTGCTCTCCTTAAATATCTGAAAGGATGTCATTTGGAGGAGGGCAAGGAGCTGTTCCAGTTGGCAGCAGAGGAGAGAACCCGAAGCAACAGTTTTAAATTACATGCAGAAAGGTATCGGCTGGATATTAGGAAACCTTTTTCACAGTCAGAGTGGTTCAAAGGTGGAATCAGCTGCCTAGGGAGGTGGTGAGCTCCCCTTCACTGACAGCTTTCAAGAAGAGGCTGGACGAATATCTGCCAGAGATGCTTTAGGCTGGTCCTGCATAGGGCAGGGGGTTGGATTGATGGTCTGTATGACCCCTTCCAACTCTATGATTCTATGATTCTGTGATCTGCTAGAGCCCAGTTCAAATCGCCACATGGCCATGGAAGGTTGCAGGGTGGTCTTGGACCAGTAACACTCTCTAAGCCTCATTGGCCTCAGAGGGCTGTTCTCCAAGAAGGATGCTGTAAGTCATTTTGAGGCCCCATACAGGAGAAAAGTGGGGTACCAATATTTACATAAACAAACTTCAATGCTCCAATGAGCTATGGACATCCCCAAAGAAGCCCCAGGGCCTTGGGAACAGAAGATGTACAAGCCCTCGCCACCTCTGACTAAGTTCTGGGAAGCAACCTGACCCGATAGCTCTCAGTTTGCAAAGCTTTTAATTCATTGTCTGTTACTTTCTGCCGTGCCTTTGTTTTCACAACCTTTGCAGATTACAGGGAGGTGGGAAAACTCATTTATCCCAGTTCTGTCAGGGTTCAATGCATTTCATTTCTGAGCATTTCATTCTGTGGTTACATTAAACTGTGCACATGAGAAACGTGGTTCATCTGGTTAATAACTTATTTGTTTCCATTTGTAATAGAATTTGAATTTAATGGTTGACAAAAACCTTTACAAACCCATGGGCACCATAACACTTGCCAGTACTTTCCTTGGTGCCTGGTGAGCTTTTCAAAAAATGGGCGGTGCCATTGTAAGGCGGGGCTTATTACTGGCTTGTTGTTGTTGTTCCGTCGCACAGTCGAGTCCGACTCTTCGCGACCCCATGGACCAGCTCCCGCCAGGCCCTCCTGTCTTCCGCCGTCCTCTGAAGTTGGCTCAATTTCATGTTCGTTGCATCGATGACACTGTCCAACCATCTCATCCTTTGTCGTCCCTGTCTTCTTTGACCTTCAATCTTTCCCAGCATCAGGATCTTCCCCAGTGAGTGCTCCCTTCTCATTTGGTGGCCAAATATTACTGGCTGCACTCATTCAAATGAAAGGATTTTCCACTGAAGTATCAGAAGAACTAGTAAGCACCCAGGCTTTCTTTAGGCTTTCCTTAGTAACTCCATTCCCCCTTCAGGCTTTCCTTCACCCCAGAAGTGTGAGGAGAGAGGTATTCCATGTGGCTCCACCCCCTGCAGAAGCCATTTTGGGTTTAGCTTCACTTCCTGTGGAGGCTGTTTTTTAAATTATTTATTTATTTTAGAAAACTGGTGAGGGATCAGAAAAGAAAAGAGAAAGAGGACAAAATGAGTTATACAATGTAATTACATATGTCAAAGACAATCATGTAGTACATAACATACAGGACAGAGAATAATTTCCCTTCATTATAATTTTTAAGGTATTATCTATAAAATACAATAATTCTTATTTCTTTAGCTGTTGTAGATTTTCTGGGTTGTATGGCCATGGTCTTGGCATTGTAGGACCTGACGTTTCTCCAGTAGCTACTGGAGAAACGTCAGGTCCTAGAATGACAAGACCACGGCCTTACAACCCAGAAAATATACAACAGCTAATGAACTCCGGCCATGAAAGCCTTCGACAACAAATTCTTATTTCTGTTGGGGTACAATTGTATTCCTCATTTAAGGTTTAAGTTTCAAACTTCTGGTGTAGTGGTTAGGAGTGTGGACTCTAATCTGGGAGAACCGGGTTTGATTCCCCACTCCTCCACATGCAGCTGCTGGTGTGACCTTGGGTCAGTCACACGTTCTTTCAGAGCTGTTCTCTCAAGAGCAGTTCTTGAGAGAGCTCTCTCAGCCCCACTTACCTCACAGGGTGTCTGTTGTGGAGAGGGGAAGGGAAAGGAGATTGCAAGCCACTCTGAGACTCTGAGTGAAGGGCGGGGTATAAATCCAATCTTCTCCTCCTCCTCCTCCTCCTCTTCTTCTTCTGTTTTGACTACACTGGTTTCATCATTACTGTGTATTCAACATAACATATTTTTTGCCACTTCTACATATTCATATTGAAAGTTTAATAGATAAGGAGTAAATCACGGTAAGAAACCAATTATAGAAAACCCATTTATATTTGGAATATTACATTTGGAACAGATTTTATTTCTACTTCTATCTCATTACCATACATTTGTATTTGATATTTTCTCACTTTAAATTTGTCTCCTGCTAGCAGAATACACATAATACACACTCCATCTTTCCTCAAATTTCATAATAGACCTGTTTCTCAAATAGGTTGTTGATTTTGTCATTACTGCCTATTTAGCAAGTTTATTTTCCCATTCTTCTAAATGTGGACAGATGTCTAATTTCCATTTTGCTGCATAAGTGCATGCTCTTGGCTTCCCTTTGGGAATTTAAACTTTAATATATTCTGCATTATTCTGTTTATGTCTTCCCAATATCTTTTTGCTTTTTTACAAGTCCACCACATATTAAAGAAGGAAGGAAAAATATATGTTTTGACATTTCCAGCATTTTCCTTTGTAGTTTTTATGTGCTTTTTTTCAATATCTTTTGGAGTTATATACCACCTGAAAAACATTTTGTACCAATTTTCTCTTATTGTCTGGCTGACTGTAAATTCAATATCTTTTTCCCATCGTCATCCCCATTGTTGCTTAGATATCTGTTACTTAAAGTTTTGCATCCACTTAATCATATATTTTTTCCATTGTTCATCTTCCATTTCTAGCTGGAGTAAAATCTTATATATCCATCATAGTAAATGCTCTTTTTGTTTTATAATCAGCTGCTCAAATTCAGTCGCCTCACTTAGAACTCCACCTTCAATACTCATTATCTCCTTTAGTCACACGACTAATTGATAATATATCACCCATCGAATGTTTACACCTTCATCTTTTAATATCTTGCCAAGACTTGATTTTACAAGTCTTGATTTTACCTCTGCTTTATCATCATGCCATAAGTTAAAAAATCATTTTTAATTCTCATATTCTTATCACAATGAGCTTCTATTGGGGGCATAAGCAAAGAGTTTGAGGAGCTCAATAAAATGTAAACCGTATTCTCAAAAGTCCGTCTCTGATTACATTACTTCTTCCTTGTGTTATGATCTTTTTAGTTGATTTCTTAATCCATAAGTAATTGTGTGGGCATTTATCAAGATCTGCTGATTCTGATTTTACTGTTCTTTGTCTTGGGTTTTTAATCCAGTCTGTGGAAGCTGTTTTTGAGGTGGCGCTCATCACCTCCTCTTAAATTTACAAATGTGCTCTTGGGCTTAAAAAGGTTGGGGATCCCTGCTATAGGCTATCTGGGTTAAGGAGGTTATGGAGCTTTGTCAAACAAGCTCAAGGATTACATAGCATCTGCTTTTAATGGGACCCCTAGAGCGTCCCTGGGTTTGCCCAAAGTACCTTGGGGCCTTGAAAAATTATTGAAAGGGGAACTGCTTAGCTCTTCTACCCTCAGATTCGTGTCCAGGATGTGAATTGAAGATAATTTTAACTCGAAAGCACATTTTGTAAATGCATGGAACTTCCCTTTAAATTACAAATCAAGGTAGACTTTTTAAAAAGGAGGATTGTTTCACATCCACCAGTTATCTCATAATTGGCCCCGGTCACATGGAGAATTAGGTATATGGAGGGGACAGATTAAGGGTGAATCAAACTGGTGCGATCAGACTCAAACATCTGGCAAACATCCGCACCCACCCCTAACCTGTCGCATCCGGCCGAAAATGCGGATTGAAAAGGTACTAGGGAAAATGGAGTACCTGCTGGAAGATCCACAGCAATGGCGGGCATGGGATCGTGGGCGTGCCGGCAGCCCATAGCATCCTGCAGCCATCCGCAACCTGTGCATGCACACTAATGCAGGACCACCGTGTTGCCTCACTGGGACTATGCCGTTGCCTCCCCACTGTGATCGGGTGCTGACGGATGGGATAACGGATCTGTGGGGGAGCGTAAGCTTGCGCTCCCGTGCTTCTTTTAGCTTCGCCTCTAAAATGCCTCCCAGTGCGGATTTTCCCTCTTGTGTGACCGGGGCCCTTGTTGACCTAGTTCCATTCCAAACAGGAGACAGTTCACTCATTGCTAATTAGAAAAGAGACATAAGGTTATGTGTGAAACATTTTCTGCTTGATTATTCATTGGGTATATGTATACCATAGATTTGAACTGACCCAATACCTCTCCTTACCAGATGACCCCATGAACTATAGCTTTACATTGAAATAGCTAGGGATTTAAAATCAAAGCTTCTTGCGTCCTCACCAAACTACAGTTCCCATGATTCTTTGGGGGAAACCTATATAGATGCTAATGAGTTCATACATGTCCTGTGAAAAGCAAAGTAACATATCTAAAAAGCAAGTCTCAGTGGCACCAGGTGTTTATGGCTCCAGTGGTTAAAAGTACTGGACTAGCATCTGGGATTGCTGAGATGGCTGAGTGACTTCAGACCAGTCAACCTTTCTGAGCTTAGCCTACTTCGCAGGGCTGTTGTGAGGACAAATGGAGGAGAGGAGAGCGATATAAGCCACTGTGGCTCCCCCACTGGGGAGAAAGTTGGGCTACAAAGGAATTAAATAAGAAATAAAATAAATAAAAAGCACACATCTTTGGTGCACTAAAAAATTGATGTACTGAAAGAAATCAAATGGCCTTCCATCCAACCTGAAGAAACGGGTGATGTTGTTATTCGGATCTTTTGTTCTGTATTATCAGTTCCAGGCTGGCATTTCTTGTTAATCACATTCAGCAGACAAGAGGTGACTGAGGGACACTTGCCGATGTTTGTTTGGTTTTCTTTTTCTATCTCCTGTTCCATCTGTCTACGGGTCTGCCTAGACACACTGAGGTTTGCATAGCAAATCTGGAAAGGAAACGGTCTAGTAGAAGCCAAATGGCTAAGCCGCTGTCTGAGTTTTACAAAACTGTCCAAAAATTAATGGAGAGGATTTCCCCACCATTAGGTTCCAAATTCAATTCGTGGCTTGACCTTTCAAAATAAAGAGTCGGCTGTGGCTCCTTAAACGGCCCGCGCAATTTGCAGCAAACGCGTATGACTAGCGCTAAGGTGGCTCGCTCACTGATCACTTTGATTGGTATACGACTGCTCACGCACCATTCAGAGTGTTGAACACAATGCTTCCAGCATTCATTTGGACAGTTTAATACCCTGAAGGGGAGAGACTTAGCCGGATGAATTTTGCATGGCGGGGAAAATAAGATGATGTGATTTGCTTGATGGAGAACTCCCATTTGTCCTCTGCTTTTAATCTGCCTTGGCTTCCCTGCTGTAAAGAATCAAGCCTGGTTATAATGAGGAAGCTCAAAATCCGGATGAGTGATATTCAGACCATGCCCACGAGTACAAAATGCCTTGTGATAAAGAACACTCACTTAATTTGAGACCAACCGATAGCACTTTTTCCGCACACAAGACTGAGTTCAGCTGCAGAATTCATGGCCTTCAAATGCAGCTATAGCCACTAGGAGTAGAAAAATATATCTCCAAATACCAGGTGCTACATAACAACAAACATCCTGCTTGAGAGTTTTTCCATCTTTTCATCCCACATTTTTTAGGAGGAGGAACTTCTAGTACTTCAGAGATCCAAACTTTCGTCCTTCTGACTGGCGTATGGGTCCCCTGACGATACCTGACTCAGAGGGCCTATCACTGTTTTGGCCCACATAGCCTACCAAAGGTCCTGAAAGTATAGTGTCCAGAATGCGAAGTGATGGTATTGCTTTACTCTGCTCTGGTTAGACCTCACCTAGAGTATTATGTTCAGTTTTGGGCACCACAATTTAAGAAGGATATAGACAAGCTGGAACATGTCCAGAGGACGGCAATGAAGATGGTGAGGGGTCTGGAGAACAAGTCCTATGAGGAAAGGTTGAAGGAGCTAGCTGGCTATGTTTAGCCTGGAGAGGAAATGACTGAGAAGTGATATGATAACCATCTTCAAGTACCTGAAGGGCTGTCATATAGAGGATGAAGCAGAGTTGTTTTCTGTTGCCCCAGAAGGTCAAACCAGAATCAGTGGGTTGAAATTAAATCAGAAGAGTTTTCGGCTAAACATTAGGAAGACCTTCCTGACCAAGTGGTTCCTCAGTGCAACAGGCTTCCTCGACAGGTGGTGGGCTCTCCTTCTTTGGAGGTTTTCAAATTCTATGATCACACACCTTGGCAGAGGCTGCTCTTCCTTTGGTCATGTGATGGGGTCAGGCCAATGGGAAGACAACTCTGCTTAGGTCTCATGAGACTTGGCGAGCTGCCTTTTTACTGGACTTGGAACTCAGGCAACATGCTCTGTTATTCCTATCCGGTTACCAAGTACCATTCCAAGTACTGTTCCATTGGTCTGCTCAGAAAGCCGATGTTCTGTGAGGTAAGCGGTAACCCCTGGATTTTGCCGGCCTCTTCCCATGGCTGTAATCCTGACCCACCCGATTCCACTAGTTTTTTTTCATCTTATCCACCAGGATCTTGCCTGATTTGCTAGATTCTCTCCTAGCCCACCTAATGAGGCAAAGGATTTTAAATCAGATGTTAGTAAACTGGACGTGTGATCCTATTTAGAGTCACACTTTCTAAGTCTGCTGAAAACCTGCAAGGATGTAACTGCTTATGATGGTGCTGTGACTGCAATCCTCTGCAGAGTTACTCCAGGCTAGGCCCATTGATTGCAATGGACGTAGATTGCAGTAACTTCGCACAGGATTGCACTGTGAATCTCTTATGTGCATATTACTGGCTGGTGTCATAAGAACGTAAGAGAAGCCAATGTTGGATCAGGCCAGTGGCCCATCCAGTCTAACACTCTGTGTCACACAGTGGCCAGAAATACCAGGGGCCATCAGGAGGTCCACCAGTGGGGCCAGAAAACTAGAAGCATCACTTGCCCCCAGATCAAGAGTTCCTATCTATACCTTGATGCTAATAGCCACTGTTGTTCTGCTCCATATGCTTATCTAATTCCCTCTTGACGCTGTCCATGCTTGTAGCCACCACCACCTCCTTTGGCAGTGAATTCTATGTGTTAATCACACTTCGGGTGAAGAAGTACTTCCTTTTATCCATTCTAACCCAACTGCTCAGCAATTTCATGGAGTGCCCACGAGTTCTTGTATTGTGAGAAAGGGAGAGAAGTACTTATTTCTCCACCTGCTCTACCCCATGCATAATCTTGTAAACCTCGATCATGTTACCCCTCAGCCGTCATTTCTCCAACTAAAGAGCCCCAAGCACTTTAACCTTCCTTGAGAGGGAAAGTATTCCAGCCCTTTTATAATTCTAGGTCCCTGCCACACGGGGGGGAAAAAGGACGGGCAAAGTGTGGCTTTTGAAAGCCGCACCAAAATAGAGATGCAGCGGCGGGATCATACATATCCCGTGAGCCGCCGCGCAATCACTCCCCGGCACGATCAGATGCCGGGGAGAAAGCAACGGGAGGCTGCCAAACTGCGCATGTGTGAGCATGCGCAGTTCAGCCAGGAGTCGGGGATGCGCCGGCAGAAGGACGCGCCGGCGATCCCACGGCCGCGCTTGCCCCAGTCGTTCCGGTAAGACCTCCTCTGGAGGTGGTGTATTTTTGATGCGGGTTTTCAGCCAGAAGGGCCGGATCAGGGACGGGTGCGCAACGTTTCCCAGATGTTGTGGTGGGATCACGCCTGTTTCCTGCGCCCCCAATCTGTCCCTCTCCCGGCCCAAAACCTTTCGTGTGACCGGGGCCCTAGTTGCCCTTTTCTGCACTTTCTCCAGTGCTATAATATCCTTTTTGAGGTGTGGTGACCAGAACTGTACACAGTACTCCAAATGAGGTCGCACCGTCGATTTATGCAGTGCCCTGCCATTGCACTCTGCCAAGTTGGAAGCCTTCCTCTAGGCTTCCAGAGAACCTTTTTAATGGGAGGAAGGAACCGGAGTAAGGCCAGAGGAGGCCTTCCAACTTGGCTAAGCGGAGTGGTAGGATACGAGCCGCCGAGTGTGGCGATTCAGCCAAAATCAGTGGACCCTCTAGCCTCAGGCTTGTTAGTCGTGGGTGCTTTGCATCCACTGATGCAGTTCCAGGAAGCATTTCTTAAAAAAAAACACAAAAAAACCCCAGTCTCAATGATGGGAGGTGTTATGGGCCCTCCTGTTGATGGTGGGGATGGAAAGGAACAAGTCAAATGCATTTCTTGACAGTTTGCTGCAGAAACCTCTCGGCTGACACATTTTAATGAGACTCCCCAGAAATCGATACATCAGCCGGACAGAAATTGTTGGGTACATTGAAGCAGGGCTGTTGGATCGCAGGAAGTTAACATGTTGGGGGTGGGGTGGGGCAACGGGAAAAGAAAATAAGGGGGGGGAATGTCCTATTTGTGCTCTCCCTTATCCCTTTGCAGAGGGGAAAAAACAGGAAGGAGTCATCCGATTGAAACGGCGCTCTCTTAGAGCATTTAGCGTTTACAGTTGAATAAAGCCTAGGTAAAAGCTGGAAGGGGAAAGTTGTTAGGACATGATTTGTCTTTTCCTCCAAGGGAAAGAAACTGTCAGGGAAACACAGCGTGATTTATCAGATAGGCACCTGTTGTTTTTTTGCTTTTATCTCTGCCAGTAACAGCAGGCAACTGATAAGTAGCCAGCCCAGCATCTAGCTTCTCCCTTGAATATGGCGTATATGGATTGAAGGTGGTGTGAGGAAATTGAAGGAACTGTGCCAGCTTAATGTTAAGTGGCGCAGGCACTGGAAAGGCAAATGAGTTTGGTTTTCTTTTGGAGGGGCCAGGACTTCAATCTGCTTCCAGTCAACCTGCTGTTGCAACCAGTTCTACTGAGTCCTTTGCTACTTATCATGTCTAAGAAATGGTATATACTAGAGGCAGGTAACTCATGGTCCGTAAGGTCCAGATAATCCCTAAATAAAAGGTAAAGGTTCCCCTGCTCGAAAGCCAGTCGAATCTGACTCTAGGGTTGCGGTGCTCATCTCCGTTTCCAAGCCGAAGAGCCAGCGCTGTCTGAAGACATTTCCGTGGTCATGTGGCTGGCATGACTAGATGCCGAGGCACACAGAATCCCTACTAACAAGCAATTAAATTTCTCCAAGGCACCAAAGAATCAAGATCCAGCTCTGGTAGATCAAGGACTTGGTTGCCTTCCCATCTGAGTAGAACCTATTTGGATAATTCTTGGCATGGCTTCACGCAGAGTTTCTGCTGCATCACTGGGACTCTTCCAGTGCTATCCTGATAGGGTTGCCAACTCCACATTCAGAAATACCTGGAGACTTGAGGGTGAAGCCTGGGAAAGGGGAGTTTAGGGAGGGGAGGGACATTGGTCGGGTATAATGCCATTCAGTCCACCTTTCAAAGCACCCATCTTCCGGAATAAATGTTTATAATAAAGAAATAAGTCAATAACAAGTGATTTATGTCATCTGGACTGAGGATCAGCTGTAATGTCCTGTTTGTGCTCCAGCCCTCACCTGGAGGTTGGCAGCCCTACATCCCAAGCACAGCCCCCCCCCCATGTCCAGTGACATCAATGGGCTTGGAAAGGTTTAGGATTGTGCTCCTTCTGCCTTCTGTGAAGAGGCATCTGCTGCCATCCACCAGCATTGCAAAAAATTAAAGCAAGAGAAGCTGTGGAAACTGTGCAGGTGGGGATAGACTTACAAACAGAGGGAGGGAGGCACATTCTCAGGTGTGATGAGACTGATGTAAACACACCCTGAAAATAAACCCCTGAGCCTGAATGCATCAACAATGTGTTCATGGATACTGGGAGCTCTGCAACAACAACAACAAAAGCGCTAGACATTAAAACTTACTCTGCTTAAAATGCCCACTTTTTGGCGACCTGGACCTCATACAAGCCCCTTTAATATTTGCTTGCAATTCAAAATGAGCAGTAACAGGAGCAGTCTCATCTCTGTGCAGGGATGGTGTTCGGTGTGCTAGCTGACCAGGTACTTGCTGGTAATGCTTTCTTAATCACCGTACCCCAAATCATCTCTCTTTTAAAAGCAGCTCTGATAGGTTGCATTAATCAATTAATAGCATTCCTCCCTTTTCGCATATTTCCTCACTGTCCGCAGCTAGGAACCTTTACTCCCCTCCTGATTTTTATTTTTGTCCTACCTAAGGTAAAGAAACCTTAGTCAATTTCATATTGAATCCCTTCCCTAGCCTTGAAGCTGCATGGTCCTCCCTAGAAGGGAAGGCGAAATTGACCAGCGCTTTCAAAGCCTAAGAAAACCTGGGTCAATTTCTTTTAGTTCCTAGTCTCAGAGAGAGGCTTCCATCCACTGAATGCTCTCCTAATGTATTGAAAAAATGAGACCGACTAAGCCTTCCAGAGGGATTCAGGCAGGAAGGCATGGCTGGAGCCCTAGAGAAATGAGCTAAGCACCTTCCCACACCCACCCAACCTGTCTACCCTAACAGTCCTGAACTAACAAAGGGGAGCAGCTCATCTGCAAGATGAGATTTTGTCCTGCCAGGTGTGGAGTTGACCGAAGAGGGATGGCCCCTAGTGAGAACAGGGCCTTAGTCAATTTAATATTGAATCCCTTCCCTAGCCTTGAAGCTGCATGGTCCTCCCTAGAAGGGAAGGTGAAATTGACCAGCGCTTTCAAAGCCTAAGAAATCCTGGGTCAATTTCCTTTAGTTCCTAGTCTCAAGAGACAGGCTTCCATCCACTCTCCTAATGTATTGAAAAAACGAGGCCGACTAAGCCTTTCAGAGGGATTCAGGCAGGAAGGCATGGCTGGAGCCCTAGAGAAATGAGCTAAGCACCTTCCCACACCCACCCAACCTGTCTACCCTAACAGTCCTGAACTAACAAAGGGGAGCAGCTCATCTGCAAGATGAGATTTTGTCCTGCCAGGTGTGGAGTTGACCGAAGAGGGATGGAGACAGTCATGGGAAAACATTTGCAACCCTGATTTGACGGACAGTGAACTAGCCAATACCTGCTTACAAAATTACAAACCTGGTTGTCAGATAACCAAATCCTTATGGCCCGCAGAATGGTTTCAAAAGACAAGCCTCTACTTTAGATCATTGTGCAGCTCTTGCCCACTAACTATCAGGTGGTGAACTTTATGTGGCCTTTATCAGTTTAAAAAAGAGCCTTTGACTGTATCCCTCATAGTAGATTGTGTGGAAATTAGCAATGACCTCTATGGACTGTCAGCTTCTTTGGCTATCAAAATAATACTGCACGGGTGAGATGTGGAAATAATGGTCAATTGAACAAAGATATCAAAGTATAATAAATACGCGTGTAAGCAGGGCTCTTTTAGTCGCAGGAACTCCTTTGCATATTAGGCGACACACCCCTCATGTAGCCAATCCTCCAAAAGCTTACAGTAGCCCCTGTAAGAAGAGCTCTGTAAACTCTTGGAGGATTGGCTACATTAGGGGTGTTTCGCCTAATATGCAAAGGAGTTCCTGCTACAAAAAGAGCCCTGCGTGTAAGTATTTGTAGTTTGGAACTGGTTTTCATGGAGACCTACCTAGAAAGAGGGGCAGAGTCAGCCCCGTAGCTACAGTGGGGCATCTCGGGGCCAGGCCCCTTGACTTACCACCCAGGCCTCCAGACTTCCCATCCAGCCGGTTTATTTTATATTTCACACATGTCACGGCCACACCACGTTGAGTCGTCGCCCTGCCCTGCCAGCCAGCACCCTTGCCTCTCGCTTCACTCTCGTCACTTTTTAGAAACTTTTACTCTCTTGTTGCTCCAGACACAGCCTGGGTGTGTGTGTGTGCCCCCCAACTTATTTAAATGCCCCCGAAGTTAAAAAAAAACACAAAACCTGGCAGTAGCCCTGGGCAGAGCTCAGATGGAGAGACGGGTCTCACAGCCTCCTTCCCCTCTCCCGAGCAGAACCGAAACTCCTCTTTGTAAATTGATTTTTAACACACGATGGGTGGGAGATGGGATGGGGAAAAGGCAAAATGAAAATGTACCAGCGCAGAGCTTTTTTGATCCAGCTTTGAACAGTCGAAAAGCCATCTGACATCTTTGCCGAGGATCCTGCATGCAATGTGTGGACCGGGCGCGATCCCGAGACAGGTGCATTCCTTCTGGTTGCGAGTCCTCTTGGTTACCCATTAGGGTAGAAATGCAGCCAACCGATACAAGGATAAGTTATGCAGCCCTAGATCACACTTTGATTTTGGCCCTTTCTCAGCAACATTAAATCCGAACTGACACCTCCAGGGCGAGAGCCACTCCTTCTAGCTGCACTTTCTCGTCTTAATCCAATCTTTCTAAGGACCCCTGGTCCTGCCTTTTAAAACATGAGGTCCTTCAACGTACCTTTTCACCTGTGATAAAGTATCCACTCATGTGCCTGTCTTTAAAAGGCCCATGCAAGGATCAGATGTGACAACTGTTTGTTGTCCAGCTATCTTCTGCGCTCTCTTAAGAAAGGGTAATGGCTCTCCAGAGTGCGCGTCTATGCACATTCCCTGGATTGTTTCCACTTAAGAGAGCTTCTGATTAAGCATACATTCTTAGTGGCTTAGATGAGACAACCTCTCCTAAGATTACTACCAATTTTCAGTGGCAGGTACCACTTATCAGACAATAAAGCCATAACCTTTTAAATTCAAAAGGGCTGCTGTCCTTGTCATCTGGAGCAGAATACAGAACAAATGAATATATCGATCTGCAATTCCACTTATATTATCAAAGGCAAGTCTGCTTTTAAGTGTGGGAGTGGCAGGAGGGTTTTATCTTCCTACCATATGACTGAAATGTTTATAGCCATTGGGGCAGGCTGCTTAATAACGCCATAGGTCACTTTCTGGTAGAGATTATTTTTTAATTCCATATCCCTAAAGTGCGGCCTGAAAAATCCCCATTTCTATTTCGTATTTCCCCTGTGAATTCAGTGTGTGAGTCTTCACTTTTTTCTTGTACTGATGGACTCTGTGAAGCTTTGTTTTCCCCCAGCATTTCTGGATTCGTCACACTGAATTTCCCCCCCATACAAGATATGCATCTTTTCCTGTGTCAGGAGTGAGTGAATAATTCAGCATTATTCATTTTATGTATATACTTTGTGTGTACAAATTGTGAGGTACGTTATACTTTTAGATGCTGTATAAATTGTGCAGGGGGGAAAACCTGCAACATTTTTACACAGTGTAAACAAATCTTAAAAAAAACGGCAGTGGGAAACAGTGCACTGAAATTGTTGATAAAAAATGGAGTGTGTCTGTGTGTATGGGTGTGTGCTCAGCCCATCCCTCCATTGTTGTATCTTCCTGCTACTCCACTCTTGTGTGGGCATCAGAATGGCCTCAGAATGGGAAGAGGAAGGTATAGGAGAGCCCTGACCAGTGGTCCATCTAGGCCAGCATCCTATTTTATACAGCTAGATTCAAGCCAAGTCGCACCTTTTGTTGTTGTTCAGTCGCACAGTCGAGTCCGACTCTTCGCGACCCCATGGACCAGCTCCCGCCAGGCCCTCCTGTCTTCCGCCGTCCTCTGAAGTTGGCTCAATTTCATGTTCGTTGCGTCGATGACACTGTCTAACCTTCTCATCCTTTGCCGTCCCCGTCTTCTTTGACCTTCAATCTTTCCCAGCATCAGGGTCTTCTCCAGGGAGTGCTCCCTTCTCATTTGGTGGCCAAAGTATTTGAGCTTCAGTTTCATTATCTGGCCTTCCAGGGAATAGTCAGGGTTGATTACTTTTAGGATTGACTGATTTGATCTTCTTGCAGTCCAAGGGACTCTCAAGAGTCTTTTCCAGCACCATAGTTCAAAAGCATCTATTCTCCGGCGCTCGGCCTTCCTTATAGTCCAACTTTCACAGCCATACATGACTGCTGGGAATACCATTGCTTTGACCATGCGGACTTTTGTTGGCAGGGTGATGTCTCTACTTTTTATCATGCTGTCACACCTTAGAGACCAACAAAGGGAGTTTTGACTCTGAGAGGAAGGAGGAGGAGGAGGAGGAGATTGGATTTCTACCTCACCCTTCACTCAGAGGCTGTGGTCACACGCGCTAGATAATCCACTTTTTTTTTTTGATAATCCACTTTCAATGCACTTTCCAACTGGATTTTGCCAGTTCACACAGTAAAATCCAGTTGGAAAGTGCACTGAAAGTGGATTGAAAGTGGATTATTTAGTGTGCTTGACCGCAGCCGGAGTCTCAGAGCAGCTTACAATCAGAGCACTGCGCCCTTCCTGCCTCTCATAATCTACCTAAATTCACAGAATCAGCATTGCTGTCAGATGATTCCCCCCATTCCACCAGGTTCCTGCAACACCCACTATATCTAAATCGTCATTTAGCACCAAGCACGCCAGCTTCCCTGTGTTGGGTAGGCCCTGCTGTTTGCAACTGACACTATGCTGGAAAAGATCATGACCTCCAAACTGATCTATACAACTTTATTCTATTTTTGTGTTATTTTTCAACACGGAGCAACTGGGTTACCTATAGTTTGTGCATCTATATCTATCTATCTATATATATATATTTTAAAAAGTGGATATAAAATATATTTCTAAAGTAACACAGTTCTAGGCATGTGGTCCTATCTTTTAATATGTTCCTTCTCTTTGGCCTCCGCTTGTAATAGGCAAAAGCCGCTGTTTCCTTTTATCTGCGTTCAGCTGGCACTGCCGTGGCAGGAGCCAGGATTCTTTGGAGCAATGATGCTTTATCTCTATTGACATTATGCAATTTGGGGTGGAATATGAGGCATT